>NC_141990.1:73303287-73393287 GCF_049901715.1 Pseudonaja textilis
AATGTGGAATTTTCACATTCAAAATTTGCATCTGCTTCCAGAACCAGTAACACTGCAAATTAAATTGAGTACCTTGGCTTTAGTTTTGCCCTACACTGAGCATGCAAGAATATGTTTCTATAAGAATTAAAGAATCTTACAGAAGGCCCTGGTTTCTTGTTTTGCCTTGTACAGTTCATATAACTAAGTTCATATAGATAAATTCATATAACCCACAAAATGAAATATAACATACATTTAAATAGATAAATAAACAGGGTGGTGGGATAGTTTATCATTCACTATGTTATCAGAATCAGTTGTGAGCCTGGTAGACCACACTAAGAAACCAATGCATATAGATGGATATTATTTTTATCGCAAAGCTATAGTAACAGCATCTTGCAAGTTTGAATACACTTCCCCTCTCCCTCCCTTTATCTTCATGTGAATTAGGGAGCAGCTTCTCTGAGGTGTTTACTCAAGTTATTTTCTTGGACCAGGCCACTGCACCTTTAATCTGATTGTTGCAGAAGGAAGGGAGCCCTTATATGAACACAACCATTCTGCTTTATTATCCTGGGTTTATCACTGGCCATGTGTGTTAACCTAATAACCAATTTGAGTAGATGATTATGGGTGCATTTCATAATTTCAGCAGAAAGACTTTGGTCCTTTTATAAGTGGGAGGAGACTTCCCATGAGAAGAAAAGTGCAGCTGTTTTCAGAGTGACAGTAATCTTTAATGAAACTGACTCATAAAAGCAGTTATATATTTTTTTCTCATTTGGCAGCTTGGAAAAAAAAACTGGCTTTAATGAAACACAGACTGGCATTGGGTATAGATGAGGTTCAAACAGGGGTGGGATTCTACCAGTTCGCACCTATTCGCTAGAACCGGTTGATAACATTCTAAGCAGTTCAGAGAACCAGTTGTTGGAAGAAATTACTGGCCTAATCCTGTAAGGAAGGCAGGAAGGAAACATTCTGGTGTTGCTTACAGAAACTGCCTTTCCATTAATCCTTATTACATTCTTGGCAGGACTAGACTTCCTGTCTCAGGAGCTTCACTGGAGTTTTTTTTCCCCTCCTTTGCTGGTACTTTGCTTGTGTGGAGTGACCATTCAAAGTTACAATGGCACTGGAAAAAGTGACTTACGACCATTTTTCACACTTAACAACTGTTGCAGCATCCCCACAGTCATGAGAGGTCAGGCGAGGAGATGACTGCCTCGATGTGAGTGATATTGAGTTGGCCACATCCAGCCAATAAAATGACCACCAAGCCATGCCCACCACCTAAGCCACGCCCACAGAACCGGTTGTTAAAAATTTTTAATCCCACCCCTGGGTTCAAAATAATTTGCACAACCTTATGATTTATAAAACAATATGCCTGGGTAAGAGCTTTCTTACCACTAAAAATAAAATACAAATATTTAAACTACAATATGATATATCCATTAATTGAGGAGGCAGAGATTGCTTCTGAATAGAATTCTTTAAGATTTTTTGTAACAATGTTCTTTGTAGTAGTTATATGAACTTTCATTTAAGTGGAAGATAATTTGTCTTGCAAATGATACAGAATAGTATCAGCTTCTCTGAGCTGACTCTGCCTCCTGGCTTGTTCCTCCTTCTGTAAAAATATAGGAAGTTGCCTTTTACTGAAACCAGGCTGCTTGTTAATTGGTATTGTTCAGAGTTCCCTAATTGGATCCTTTCTTGGGTTTTAGAGTGGACTATTTTAAAGTCCTACTTAGAGATGTTAGAATTAAAATGTAGACCTACAGCATACAACTTGGATCTCTTACCACTGAATGGCAAAGCAGATGATAATATGCAGAAATTAATCAACTGAGGGTTATTTCCCTACCATTGTTCTATTTCCAGTAGACTAATAGAAATTGGGGCAGCATTACAATCACCTGGGAACTATTCTTAAATATCACATTTCGATTCTTATAATGTTACAGAGCACCTGATTATGACATCAAACATGTAAACAAGCTAAATTCACTACTAACATGGGCAACATCCTGCCCACACGCTTTTATCTTTCTTGGTGACTTCAATCTACCTCATATTAACTGGACCCTAAATGAATGTACAACTGAACCCATACATGCAACCTTCTATAATGCTGTTACAAATCTGAGACTGGAACAACTAATAACCAACAATACTAGACTTAACCACTGCCTCAATCTCATCTTCTGCAATAGTTTGAATTTAATTTATGGAATACAAACTAAAGAACCCTTTTCCAACAGTGACCACAATATGATTGACTTTTGTCTCAACATACACCCACACAAAAATCATCACAATGTCGTAATCCCCAATTATAACTTCAAAAAAGGCAACTATGATCATATATGATCTCTCATCCCTTGATTGGCAATCTTTATTCACTGGATGCAATACTGTTGAAGACCATTACAACATATTTTTACTTGAAGTCAAAAGAGTCATCAAACTATATGTACCAATAACAACTCCAAAAAAAAAAAAAAACAGCTTACCCATAACAATAAGGAAACTCTGATCCAAAAAGAGATCACTCTGGCAGAAAAACAAATCTGGTCACGTTGCCAACTTCAAAAGCCGATACAAAAATTTATGCCACCAGATAAAGACTGAATGCACCAATTATCACATTAAACAAGAGGAAAACCTTCTACGCAACAATTCCACCGGCACTTTCTACAATTTTGTAAACAACAAACTAAAAGACTCAAGGTCCATCCCACCCCTGATAGGACCTAATGGTAAAGACTGCAACGACGACACCATTAAAGCCAACATCTTTAACACATTCTTTGGCTCAGTATTTGTAAACAGCAATGGATCATGCCCAGTATTTCCTAGCCGAACCACAGAAAACTACAATGATCTAATACATATCAATTTTACAGAAGACAATGTTGAAAAAGCACTACGCAATCTAAAGCCATCTCTATCTATTGGACCGGACGGAATATGTGCCTACTTCTTAAAAAAGCTATCCACTGCCACAGCTGAACCTCTAAGCATAATCTTTGAAAAATCTTTCAGGACCAGCTCCTTGCCTAACCTATGGTCACAAACCACAGTCATCTCCATCTTCAAAAAGGGAGACCCCAGTTAGTTAGTTGAAAATTACAGACCGATCTCCTTATGCTGCGTCACCTGTAAAGTCAAGGAAAGTCACCTGCGTCACCTGTAAAGTCATGGAATCAATTATTAACCAATCCATTATCCTCCACTTAGAGCAGTGGTGGGCAAACTACGGCCTGGGGGCCACATCCGGTCCATTGGTCTTTTTAATCCGGCCCACCAAAGATTGGTACAGAATTAAGGTTTGATGTGAATGATTGAATGATTGCATTCATTTTATTTTGAGTTGTAATGACAGGCATTTTGACACCAGGTGGAGGCCCGTCTGTCAAATTTTAAAAGTCAATGAGGCCCCCGAGCCAAAAAGTTTGCCCACCCCTGACTTAGAGACAAACAACCTACTCTCTAATAAACAATTTGGTTTCAGAAAAAAACTATCCTATAATCTGCAACTCTTACACTGCAAAAACATATGGACTACACAACTCGATCAGGGCAAAGCAATAGACGCAATCTACATAGACTTCTGTAAAGCCTTTGATTCGGTGGTACATGACAAACTACTCCTAAAACTAAAATCTTATGGTATATCTGAACAACTGGATAGAAGCATTCCTGTCAAACAGACAACAAATGGTCAAAATTTGGAGTCTCCTATCAAATTCTGTACCTATCAATAGTAGTGTCCCCCAAGGCAGTGTTCTAGGACCAACTCTCTTCATACTCTACATAAATGACCTCTGTGATCATGTTAAGAGCAACTGCGTTCTCTTCGCTGATGATGTAAAGCTGTTCAATACCACAGACAATACTGCTACCCTTCAAAAAGATCTTGACTATGTATCAGAATGGTCAAACAAATGGCAACTTCAAATCTCAACAAATAAATGTTCTGTCTTACATGTTGGCAAAAAACATCAGAAAATAAAATACAAGCTGAATAGTCAAGACCTTGTTGATGATCCAAGCTCTGTAAAGGACCTTGGAATACTCATCTCTAATGATCTAAGTGCTAGAGCCCATTGTAACTACATAGCCAAAAAGGCATTAAGAGCTGTTAGCCTAATCCTACGTAGCTTTTTCTCTGGTAATATTACACTACTAACTAGAGCATACAAAACAATTGCTAAACCAATACTCGAATACAGCACATCAGTCTGGAACCCACATTATGTATCTGATATTAGCACAGTTGAGAAAGTCCAGAAATATTTCACAAGAAGAGTTCTCCACTTCTCTACTCATTGCAGAATACCTTATGCCACCAGACTTGAAATTCTAGACCTAGAAAACCTTGAATTACGCTGTCTTCAGTCTGATCTAAATATGGTATATAAAATCATATATTGCAATGATTTACCTGTCGATGAATGCTTCAGCTTCAACCATAACAACACAAGACAACACAATAGATACAAACTCAAGGTTAACCGCACCAAACTTGATTGCAGGAAATACGACTTCAGCAACGAAGTGGTCAATGTCTGGAATACTCTACCTGACTCTGTGGTTTCTTCCCCAAACCCCAAAAACTTTAACCTTAGACTTTCTACTATTGACCTCACCCCTTTCCTAAGAAGTCTGTAGGGGGCATGCATAAGCGCACCAATGTGCCTACCGTCCCTGTCCTATTGTTTCTTTTATTTTTCTTATATGTATCCATGTATTCATAACTATGTTTTTACTTATACCTATTATCTTGTAAGCGATTGACAAATCAAAATAAATAAAAAAATAAAATAGAACAGTTGCTTATTTGATTGTAAAGATATGATGCATAGCATAGCATAGCATAGCATAGCATAGCATAGCATAGCATAGCATAGCATAGCATAGCCTTGGAAGCTAATAAATAGGTGTAATCATGACTTTTCAGTTAGATCTCCCAAGTTGCATAATCAGATTCATGAGGACTGTGTTGATCATAAAGGTTTTATGGAAATTAGACCACATCCTACCACAAGAGAGCACAATGGTGCTTTCTACATAAGCAGAAGTCATATGCCATCAAACAGAAAAAAGCACATGGACCTCTTCTGCTGGTCTTGGAACACAATCCATTTACACCCAGTCATGTGACTTTTCCCCCCCAAAATGGAAGAGCCACTTATTTCTCTGCACCACTGTTGTATTTGTATCAATACCCTACAAGTACCACTTCACTTGGTTAAGTATTGATTCCCATGCCTCATGAATATAAAGGAGTTTGATTGCTAATGGAAGAGATATCAATTCACTTAGCTGAGAAGGATTTGCAGTGCCAGGAGAAAGGTCCCTAAAGGAAAACTGTCTAGCTGATAAATCACCTCTCTAGATAGTTAAAGGTTTGTTGCTTTCTCCTCCCACCAAAATAAACCAAAGTATTAATCATATAAAGAGCCCTCTTCTAGTTCAAGCCTAGGCATGTTTACTCAGTGGCAACTCCCACCTCAGTAGATCATTCTCTTTTACAAAATAATTATGATAGGGTTTGAACTTGGCTGGGGGGAAAAAAAGAATCTTTTGCTGCCATTCTAATGGTTGTTCAGATTTTTACAGCCCATTTTATGCCTCAGGTACAGTGTATCATTTTATTTTTAGTCATGATTTTTTTATGCATTTGAAAATGTTGTAAGCTTGGTGTATGGAGCCAAAATGGGATTACATCTATTTTTCATGATGCTCGCCTTCAAATGCCTGGACTCTGTACTCATACAGCATGCACACTACGAAAAAGCCATTATGGCTATTTTTACTAATTAACTTGTTTTGCAATCTTATTATGGAGATAAGAAATTATTGATGCCAGAAACTTTTGGTTTTTAGGATAGAAAAAAAACCAAAAAGGATACAGTACCTTTGCAACTTCATGAATGTCCATGGTGGGTTAATGGTTAATACAAATTACCAAATCAGAAGCTTCACTTTTCTGATATGAATGTGAATCAGATTCAACCCATTTACTTGGGCATATAGTTGATCTTTGTTTTTGTTTTTAAGCTTTCCCTGGGATACGTTGACACCTGTTGCCTGTGTTTTGTTTTATGAGAATGTGACAATCCTGGTTAGACAAGAATGACTCCTAATATATTGGAAGTGTCTTCCAAGTGAGTTCCAGTAAATGGTAGGCCTAAGGACATCCATATAGAAACACATAAATTTCTTTTGGCAAGAGAATTCAATGAAAGGAAATAAACTCCTGGAAATTAAGATGTGGATATCAATGTGATTTAAGTCCATGTGTGGTGGCTGTCCTCTATCAAGTTTTAGAAAGGTTCAACTACACCAAAGCAGTTAAATCCTTATATAATTGCCCATGATTTTAATATTTGGCTTTCCGACAGTTTCTTGTACGATCAGCTAGAGCAGCCATAATTGTAGATTCCCAGCAGAGAAGCAATTGCAGCTGGAACTGAGATACAAGCAAGATGTGAAAAGCCTTGATTGCTTAGTTATAAAACTGTATGGTTGGTACACTCACAGTTACATTATCACCATGCCACTTCATCATCTATCAATGTGGTTCCCTGGGCACCTGAAATTTATAGTCTCCAGTCTCTTCCCATTCGCTTATTTCTTGTGTCTCTCTGAGAATTCTCATGCAATATGGGCCAGATTACCTGAGGGATCTTTTCCCTCATCTTGGAACAGAATAGGGGGCATGGTGAGTTCAGGTGGGTGATACGGATGGTTTATAGCCACATATAAAAAGTCCTTCATTTTCAACTACCACAACATAAACCTCATTTAGAAGCTGGGGCTGTTTGTCATAGTAACAATAATAAGCATGCAATAAATATTAACTGTGATCTGAACCCACAGAAATCAGTACAGGAGAGGAAGGATGCTGCATAGTTGAAAAAAAATTGTGTCATAGTTTTCAGGTTTTTTTAGGAAGAAGAACAATTCAGCAATGAATAGAATGAGTTAATATTTTCCTGATTAACTGCTTTCCTGATATCGTTATATACTTTTGTTTTATTTTACAGTCTCCCAACATTCTATCTGAAAATTTTCCCTTTATCTAAATTAGATGGCAATCAGCTCCAATTGTGCTGTCCAGCCAGTGTATGGGAATTGGATAGTTAGGTAGCAATTGTGAGCTGTTCCCTTAAGGGAATGCATCATGGTTAATGTAGTTAAGGTATCCTGGGAAATATAGTCCATGTCACGTGACCACATCTGTAATCCTAATTGGTCACTAAATTGACCCTCGATGGGTTGGGGGAGTTTTGCTCACTCTTGGCTGAATTCATGGACTTGTGGTAACTGTTCTATTTCTATCGTTACAAGATGGGAGAAAAAAGATAGGAGATAAACCATCTTTTTACCTACAAGACAGATATGCAAAGGATTGGTCATTAAAGAAGAACTTCATCACAAATGTGAGTTATGAGGATACCTGATGAACCAATAAAAGTACTTTGTTATGGATGTTTTGTGGAGTTTATCTATCTGCATCTGTACAGGATACAGAACACCAATGATAATTTATAAGTCTGCTCCCATCCTCTCCCTTCTATCCATTGAAGCACAGAAAACTAGCTATAGTAGCTAACCATTCCATTCCTCATCCTACTCTTATCCGAAATCATTAATTGTATAAATGTTTTAGATATTTCATAAGCCAAACCTACTCCAAGCTGATTAAAGATGAATTATCTTTAATCAAAAACATAATCACATTTCTTTTCTTTTTTTACGCAAAAAATCCATGGGATGGTTCCAGTCACCAATAAATAAATTAAATAAATTACACCGTCTTCGGTCTGATTTAAGCATGGTATATAAAATCATACATTGCAATGTCCTACCTGTCAATGAATACTTCAGCTTCAACCATAACAACACAAGAGCACACAACAGATACAAACTCAAGGTTAACCGCACCAAGCTTGACTGCAGGAAATACGACTTTAGCAACAGAGTGGTCAATGTCTGGAATACTCTACCCGACTCTGTAGTTTCTTCCCCAAACCCCAAAAACTTTAACCTTAGACTGTCTACTATTGACCTCACCCCTTTCCTAAGAGGTCTGTAGGGGGCGTGCATAAGCGCACCAACGTGCCTACCGTCCCTGTCCTATTGTTTCTTTTATTTTTCTTTTCTTTTTCTTATATGTACTCATTTCATGTATTCATAATTATGTATACACTTTTACTTATCTCGTAAACAATTGACAAATAAATAAATAAAAAATAAATAAAAATGTAGATATTATCTTTTCTCTAATCAGAGATGTCAGTTTATCCATCTCAGCAAGGCCTGTCAGTTTCACCAACATTCTATCATAATGGGTAATGCCAAATTTTTCTATCTTTGCTTCTATAATAATCTCAAAGCAGTATTGTAAACATATATTGAAATAATCTTCTATGTCTTTGCTTCTTGTGTATCCATCAAACCTATAAGGAAAATGTCTGGCTTAAACTGAATATTAATCTTTTAAATCCTGTATATCATTGTATTTATTTGAGTCTAAAATGCTTCTGTATTGTATCATAGATATCCATGCCATCCATATGTCAGAGTGCAATCTTCTAACTCTTGTTTCTCAGCAACATCCTTTTTTTTTTCATTCAGATGAAACAAAATTTCATTCAATGTCTAATTATTTTGAAACAGCATGCAATTCATGTTTATATAGAAATAACAAACCATTTTATTTTCTCAAACTTAACAGTTTTCTTCACCAGTTATATTTGCACCAGTACATACTTGTGCCCTCAATTTCATATTTGTTATTAACATCTTTGTCTTGTTAATCTTAAAACCTGCTAACCTAAAGTCCTTTAATTTTCCCATTAATGTTTTTGCTCTGCTCCCTCTAGTGGATATTTCAAAACATCAAACATCAAATATAAATGCCCGTAATTCATAATTTTCTTTTTTTAAATCTGAACTCCCATGATTCTCTTGCCTTATCTCTCTGTTCAGAACCTCAAGAATGCCAATGAATAAAAGTGGAGATAATGGACATCATTGCCTTGCCTTGTTTTGAATCCCACAAGGTTTTGTTAGTTCTCCATTAACAATTATTACTGCTTTCTGTGAAGCATAAATAAATCTTTTCCATTTAATAAAATTATCTGCAAGATTCTGATGGTCCAGAATTCTAAACAAAGAAATCCAGATCAAATTGTCAAAGGCCTTCTCTGTGCCTAAAAATATCAATGCATTGATTGCATTCATTGTATTGCTCCAAGTTCTCCAGAATATCCAAAACATTTCTAATATTATCTTATAGTTGTCCTTTAAGTAACAATCCATATCAGTCTTCATAAAGAAGTCCTGTACAATTATCCTTAACCTTTCATCCAAAATTATGACAAACATTTTGTACTCTTTATTATTTAATATATTGTTTGATAATCATTTGTTAATGCCAAATCTTGTACCTCCTTAGATAAGAAGCCTACATTAGCTTCTTTCTAGCTATCAAAAATCTTTCCATTCTGTAGAATAATATTCATTATTTGTTGTAAAGTTGTAAAAAAATGCCCTCAAAACATTTATTGCAAGAGGCAATAAATAAATAAATAAAACAATCTGCATCATATTATTTTACTCTTCTTAATAGCTCCATAGTTTCCTATCTTTTAGGTCCATTCAAAAATATTTCTCTGATTCTCTGTAATCTTTGGTAAATTCTATTTCTATAAAAGTTCACCCAGTTTATCTGAGGAGATTTTTTGGGTGAAGTTATATCTTGGGGGTTGGAATTTTAATAAGGAGTTGTTTAAATATTCCTGCGTGTGGTATTATAACAAGACACTGCACTCCTTTAGTTGAATTAATGGCTTTGGGTTAGAGCTTTTCCTTAAACCAAAAGTCAAGAATCTGTTTTATAAACTCTTTCTCCCAAGTTGATTTTCTATAATGATCATGGAACAAAGAGTAGGAAAATGGATGACAGCAATTCAATTAAAATAATTTTCCATTCAGAACAAGCATTTAAAAATAAAGAGCTCTTGGTGATTGAAATATGCTGCAAAAAAAGAATAGCAAATGAGTAATATCATTCTGAGTTACGTTTTCAGAGCCTTCCCATCTCTTCAACTATAATACCTTTTAAATCTAAATTATACATAATCAAAGGCAGAGGCAACATGATTCTTCTTGTAACTGAACATTTCATGGGCTCATTGTACATACCTTCCCATGCATACTGGCTGCTTGCAGAAAGAGTTTTATATCTGGTAATTACAACTCCTCCCAATTAAAAGTGTTCTTGAAACACGAACAAGCTTTCATACTTCCATGAAACATATCTGATGAGGTAGGCAGGAAACTGATCAGACAGGAGTGGAAATTCAGCAAGACCAGTGAAGAATGAATGGATCAGTATTTCATTTCAAAATCTGGCACTACAGATTATTTTTAATGAGATCATGGATATTTTTTTAAACAGCTCACGTCAGACTAGTCATTCAGCTAATCTGACAATTCTACCTGCATTACTAGTACTAGGATCTGTGAAAACAGAACTTGCTCTTGGCACAAGGCTGCAGCCCAAAATGTGAACAATTTGATGTCAACTCTTTGACTCTCCAAAATACTTATGCAACTTTCTCAGGTCATAATGTTGTTACAATTTACATGGCTTTTCCCATACCTCTATTCCCTAATGATGTCATCCATATAATGCACTGATTTTCCTATTGAGAAAGTATGCCTGGGTGGTTAAAGAAAGAAAATTCAATTAGGGGGTCCCAGCTTCTGTCAACCTAGCAGTTCGAAAGCATGTAAAAATGCAAGTAGAAAAATAGGGACCACTTTAGTGGGAAGGTAACAGCATTCCATGCGCTTTCAGCATTTAGTCATGCCGGCCACATGACCATGTAGATGTCTTCGGACTGTGCTGGCTCTTCGGCTTTGTAGCGGAGATGAGCACCACCCCCTAGAGCTGGAACCGACTAGCACATGTGTGCAAGGGGAAGCTTTACCTTTTATAGTAATAACATCCTGGTTTCTGAGCCTTTATCCACCTGTTTATTCTATAAGATAATCGGAATAGGAAATAACAGGAACCTAGTAGGCCAGACCAGGCCAGACCAGACCAAGCAAGCTGACAGATGCTGTGTTTTTAGGGAGTGTCTTATCCACATAGGAATCAATCTGCTTGCTTGGTTTATTTTAAGATCAGCTATGAACAGTTAGATACCAAAAAAGGCACATGGAGCTGAGCTTGACTAAAAATGACTTCTACTAGTTTCATACTCATACTGAATTATGGGTAATAGATCTGGGCTAAAGAAATCTGGATGGCCAGTAAAAGGTGGCAAAGGATACAAGAGAATTTACCCTTTACAGTAGTGATTTTTTTAGATTTTTGCAGTTCATAACTAGTACAGTGGTAGTATTCTACCAGTTCGGCCTGGTTCTGCCCAGGGTGGGATTCAAATGTCTTAACAACCAATTCTCTGTGTGTGGCCTAATTTTTGGATGTGGCTTGGTGGTCATGTGACTGGCTGGGTATGGCTTGTATGTAAATATTATAAATATTTATGCAAATATTGGATTTTTTATTTAAAAAAGAGCAACTTTTACCCAAAATCAGGCAAAGCAGGCAGGCTAATTTAGTTGCTCACAGAATCATAGATTCACTCAGAGATCTATCTTTCTGCAATCTGCTACCTGAATCTGACCTGAAAAATAGAAGCTTCGGTCTTAAGGAAGGTTCGGCTCTGCTTTTAGATTAGCTAGAAAGCAAGAAATGCAATGATTTCCTGCTTTCTAGCTACTCTAAATCCCCTGGGACAGCAGAACAACTGATGCTCGGGGTGGGAGGAAAGATAGCGATATACCAAACGCAGGCAAGTTTGATGGTGTGCATGGGGAGGAGGGGAGAGGAGGGGTGGGGCCAGCCAGTGCCACAATTTGCCGGTTCTCTGAACTGGGCAGACTCATAACAACTGGTTCTATAGAAATGGTCCAACCAGGTAGAATCCCAGCCCTGGTTCTGCTGAGCCGGTAGCACTGATGAGCAGCAGAGACCTAACCGGTTCTCTCCAACGCTCTGTTGTTTGGCCTGCCTGCCCTCCCGCCCAGGCTCCCATACTAAACTTTATTCCCTGCTTTTGAAGCGCAGCTGCTATGACAGGGAGAATGCAGGATTTCAGGAGGTGAGTTGAAAAGCCTCTGAGCCTGCACAAAGTGCACGTTTGGCACATGCGCACCAAGTGTGTGTGCACATGCAAAGTGCTCCCACAAACCACGCCCACTGAATCAGTGGTAAAAAAAAATTGAAATGCACCACTGATCTAATAGCTCTGACTAAATAAACTATCTCACATTTGAAAGAAATTTTAGGTGATAACTATGATATTGCAATCCCCCCTGTGTTTAGGGAATTTATGCTGATGTTCCCAAATCAAAGTGGGCTTTTCCAAATTATACATAATAACTCTCCCACACAGAAACATATCCCCAAAATAACATGGAAATATTGCAAGTAGAATCTACACTTTTGAATCTACAACTTGGTTTATACATCACATTAAGTGGGGCAGAAAGATCATGATGGTTAAACAAACCACTATTGGCTGGCTGCTGCACTGTAATGCCTGGTTCATTCTGTATGCTAAGTCAGAAATAACCCTGAAATGATATGTTATGGGTAATAGATGTGTTATGGGTAATTAATTTCATTAATTATTTAAAAAGTTAAAGATGGTCAAGGTTAGACAATGTCTGAAAGGACATTCACTATAATATAAAAATTATGTCTCAGAGCTCATTACTGAAGTTCTCTGTGTTTTATATAAAACACATGTTCGTACAACCAGAGAGAGAAAAATGCATACCCTACCCCAGTGACCTGAACTTGACCTCTAGTGAGTTAAGATCATAACCATATAAAATCCATACACATAATAAAAATGCTCCTTGTTGGTCATCTTTGAGAGACACAGAATTGGCTCTTATCAATATAGTTAGAAATCATCATCACTATTTAGTCCATGTCAATATAAAACACATTTTATTTAAATTATAATTATCCATTTAGGCACAGCAAATGAATGCCAGATACCTATCTCAAGTAGTCTAGTTTCCTGCCGTGGATTTCTAAATACCTTGTTTCAAAAGATAAACAGAAAGCATTTATTGAAGAGGCTTGGGTGCATGTTTCTGTTCTTTTGTAGCCCCTCTGATTTGTGAAGGTGAATAAATACAGCCAGGCAGAAAAGGGGTTCTGTCACATTTGACCCAACAAATCAAGTAATCAGAGCGATGACTAATATTTACCACTTATCAGAAATCTTTATATTCACAGAGCTGTGCATGCAGTAACAAGTTCTCATAATGCCCAGGCTTGGTGCCTTAATACTCATTGTTGTTTTACAGATAGAGAAACTCAGGCAAAGATACAGAAAACCAACAATCAGAGTTGTGTTGATGTATTTTTGCAGGTGTATTGCAACAATAATAATAATTTTAAAAACTCATGAACTATGGTTAAGTACTTATCCAGAGGTGGACTGTACCGTATTTGGTAAGAATTATAAGAAATTACAAGGAACACTATTGAAGCATGGGTGTGTTTCTTGTTTTTTCATCACCAATCGATGATAATTTCCACATTCAAGTCTGGACCATTTAGGACCACAGGATTCAGGAATAGCAACACAGTCTTACACATTCAAAAATGATTGGCCTCCTGAAGGTGTGGGTGCTTCATTGTTGGAAGTTTTCAAGAAAAGATTAGACCATCATTTGCCCACAATTGTATGGGGTCTCCTGCTTAAGCAGAAGAGGACCTCTAAGGTCCTCCCCCAACCTAATGATTTTAAGATTTTATTAAAAATTACAAATAGGATCACAGTTGCAAAATCTGATGCTGGGAAAAACAGCAAGCATTCTACTTTTTTCATCTAGTAGTCAAATAAAGATTGTATGTGGAGTGGAAATAGAGTTCTTTCTAGCCTTGTAAATTCTTCGTTTGGCCAGAATGCCTATGTTGATCCCTCAACAAAGACCAAATTAACTTAGCCATCTTTGAAAAAAAAGAAAAGAAATCTGCTTATGTATCCATTTCTAAAGAAAGCACTAATATTTTTAAAGCAGAACTTTCACAATATAGAGAGATTTCCAAAAAATGAAAATGTAGGCCAGTGCTTGTCAATAAATGATCTACTTCCTTATATTTCTTAGCAGTATTAAACTTCAGGTAGTTAAAACAAAAGTGATAATGTTAGGCTGTCTTTAAAGAACTGTGCTGGTGCAGTGGTTAGAATGCTTTATTGCAGGCTAACTGCCAGGAGTTTGATTCTCACCGGCTCAAGGCTGACTCAACCTTCCATCCTTCTGAGGTTGATAAAATGAGGACCCAGATTGTTGGGGGCAATATGCTGACTCTGTAAACCATTTACAAGGCTGTAAAGCATTGTGAAGCGGTGTATAAGTACTATTGCTATTACTATTAAACCAAAGGAGAGGATATTCAAACAGTAAATGCAGCTCAGCATAAGCAAGGGGGCATGATATCTTAGTGATTAAAGCAGCTGAGCTCGTCAGCCTGAGTTTGATACCCAAGCGCCATGTGACAGGATGAGCTTCTGTTTATTTGCCCCAGCTTCTGCCCAACTAGTATTCCGAAAACATGCAAATGCAAGTAGATAAATAGGTACTACCTTGATGGAAAGGTAACAGTGTTCCATGTGCCTAAGTGTCTAATCATGCTGGCCACATGACCACAGAAGTGTCTTCAGACAACACTCACTCCCTCAGCTAAGAAACAGAGATAAGCACAGCCCTCTAGAGTCAGACACAACTGGAAAGGGGGAAACCTTTACCTTTAGCAGTGGTGGTATGCTACTGGTTCGGACCACCACTAATAAAAAAAGTCTGGAAGATCAGCTGAGGAGAAAGAAGAGAAAAGTGCAGGATCAGCCCTCCCACCTGCCCCTGCGCTTTTCTTTATCCTCCCAGCTGATTGGCGCTACAGGTCTTGGCTGTTGTGTGGAAAGCTGTGTGCCAGCATTAGGCAAAGCACACCCACCAAGTCATGCCCACCGAACCGGTGATAAAACAGTTTGAATCCCACCACTGACCTTTAGCATAAGTAAAAGTCAATGATGCGCCATTGCTGCTCTACAGAGTCTTAGTCACAATCGTACAAAAGGAAAAACAAGCAAAAAAAAGTCAAAAGGAGCTGGAGTAACTCTTCTATGAGGACAGGTTTCAGGATCAGAAACTTCATCACTTAGCGGGGGAAAATAGGTAAGGACCAATAGGATAAAAGTGTTAAAATGTCTCTGAGGAAATGGAAAAGAAGAAGTTTCCTTCCTCGGTCATAAAACTAAATCTACAGTGAGTCAATAAGAGACTCTGGATGGATAAAAAGAAGGGTTTTTTTTTCCAGGGAGGACATAGTTGTAGAATCTATCATCAGGCGATAAAGTCAGCTGCCAACATGAACAGCTTTAAAAGAGGATTCAGCTAATTGAAGGAGGATGAAACTACTAGTTACTTCCAGGAAGAAAAACAACCTCTGATTACCGGTTGCTGTGGAAATGAGTAGTCTGCACTGTTGTGCTGCTGTTCATTTGTTGGCTTTAGTGAGATACACAGTGACAAACGTTATATCTTATCCTTTTTTTATACGGTGGCCCAGAGTCTAAACCCAATCTATAGTGTGGTTTGATTGATTTAGCATGTTGCATGAATCTGGCCATAGTGGCCTATAAACTATTTATACCACATTCATATCACTTTTTGATAAGAAATACAATATATGAAATATAGAATAGAACAGTTTATTGGCCAAGTGTGATTGGACACCCAAGAAATTTGTCTTGGTGTAAACACTCTCAGTATATATAAAAGAAAAGATACATTCATTAAGAATTAATGTACAACACTTATTGATAGTTATGGGGTACAATCAGCAATCAAATCATACTAGGAAACAGTCAATATAAACCGTAAGGATACAAGCGACAAAGTTACAGTCCTACAATCACAAGTGGGAGGGAATGGTGATAAGGAGTGATGAGAAGATTAACAGTAATAGTAGTGCAGACTTAGTAAATAGTTGGACAGCGTTGAGGGAATTATTTGCTTAGCAGAGTGATGGCTTTTGGGAAAAAACTGTCCTTGTGTCTAGGTGTTTTGAAGTGCAGTTCTCTATAGCATCGTTTTGAGGGAAGGAGTTGAAACAGTTTATGTCCGGGATGTGAGGGGACTGTAAATATTTTCACAGCCCTCTTTTTGACTTGTGCAGTATACAGGTCCTCAATTGAAGGCAGGTGGGTAGTAATTGTTTTTTTCTGCAGTCCTAATTATTCTCTGAAGTCTGTGTCTGTCCTGTTGGGTTGCAGAACCAAACCAGACAGTTATAGAGGTGCAGATGATAGACTCAATAATTCCTCTGCAGAACTGGATCAGCAGCTTCTTGGGCAGTTTGAGCTTTCTGAGTTGGTGCAGAAAGAACATTCTTTGTTGTGCTTTTTTGATGACATTTTTGTTGTTAGGTGTCCATTTTAGGTCTCGTGATATGATAGAATCTAGAAATTTGAAGGTCCCTACTATTGATACTGTGTTTAGTATTGTAAGACAGGGGTCCCCAACCACTGGGCTGCGGACCGGTACCGGTCTGTGGAACATTTCCTACCGGGCCGCCGGTTTGCTGGGCGCCGCCATCTTGTTTGACGAGAAAGTGCTTCCAGGTGAGCTTTTCTGGTTGGAAAGCGGCGTTTGGGTCCTGAAGGAATCCTCGCACCTTAGTTTCATTGAAGGGGGGGCTTCGAACGAAACTAAGGCGCAAGGATTCTTTCAGCACCCAAGGCAAGGCGAGCCAAGCGACCGTCCCGAAGCCATCCCAAAACGAAGCCCATCGACAAAGATACAAACGAGGAGTTGAAGGTGGCAGGGAGAAGCGGGGGATGGCTGGCTGGCCAGTCGCTCAGCTCGCCTTGCCTTGTCATGTGTGCTGATGCCGGTGCCGGGCCACGGATCATTTTGTGATGCCGGTACCAGGCTGCGGCACAAAAAAGGTTGGGGGCCACTGTTGTAAGAGGTGGTAATATGGGAGGGTTTCTTCTAAAGTCTACCAGCATTTCTACAGTTTTGAGTGTGTTCAATTCCAGATTGTTCCAGTTACACCACGAGGCAAGTTGTGTAACCTCCTGTCTGTATGCAGATTTGTCGTTGTCTTGAATGAGACCAATCACTGTTGGGTCATCAGCAAATTTCAGTATTTTAACAGATGGATCGTTTGAGATGCAGTCACTGGTATATAGGGAGAAGAGAAGTGGAGAAAGCACACAGCCTTATAAAGTCTAAAATATTATAAATGTATTATACACACACACACACGCAATTTGTGCTTTATGGATCAAAAACAGTGCATGTACATGATGGAAGCAAATATGATTTGAGGTTAGAAAAGTATGTAGAGGTATAATGAAGGGAGCTGGCATACATTTATCTGTTTTCTTTTTGTTCTCTTATATCTTAATGGTGTATCTTTTTATGCTCTACAGTCTACATAGTGTTGCTTACAGAAGAATTATATTTATATGTGTGTGTGTATGTGTTTAATAGAAAAATATATAATATATAATTATACAGAAAAAGAATATACGAATATGAATATATATGTATGTAATCATTGTTTATAGCACAGTATGAACTCAGTCAGATATTTAAGGTTCATGTTGCCCTTATAATGAAAATGAAAGCTTTCCATAATACATATGACAGCTTGTGTTTTCGTGATCTTGTCTGTATTTCATTTCTTGCCCAGTTTTAGCTTTATGGTTTAATTGCTGCAAACATAGTCATTTTAAACGTTTAAAATGTATGGCCTGTTGTTTTTGCCATGTTGTTGAATGGTGAATAAATTAGTAATTTTTCTTTTTAAAAAAAAACTTCATCCGAAGAGAAATTTTGCTTAGAGCAGCTTTTCTCAAGCTGGGCCCTTCCAAATGTTTTGGGAGTTGATTTTAGCTCACGTGGAAGACAGCAGATCAGAGAAGACTTTTTTATCTGGTGATGAATGAGAGGGGGGAAAACTCATTTCTTCACACACACTTGGAGTTCTTGTTGCATGACATCAGTGAGTCACCATACTGCTGTCAGGATAATACTTTCTCGTTTAAATAAGCAACTCCTCCCCTCCTAAAGGCATGTTATTCTATAACATCCCAACTCACTTGGAAGCCTTTGCAACTGCGGAAAGGCTCCTATGGAAGAGTCATGCTGCACTCATGGAAATGAGCACTTCAGTTATATTGATGTCGTTGGATGTCCTGTCCCAGTCTGGAGGCTGTTGGGGTTTGGATGGGGCCCAATGGGCTTCTACTTAACCCAAGCAAGACTGAGTGACTGAGGGTATTTGGGCCTTATGGAGAAAAGGCTTTCCTATCTTTGGTTCTGGATGGGGTAGCATTGGCCCAAATGGACCCAGTGTGCAACCAGGGAGTCCTCCTGGATTTACAGCTCCTGCTCAAAGACCACATGGCAGCCGTGGCTAGGAGGGCCTTTGCCCCTTCCTGACTGGGAGGCTCTGCTCACAGCCATTCGTGTTCTTGCAATATCTCAACTGGATTACTGAAAGATGGGGCTGACCTTAAGAACACTTGGAAGCTTCAATGGTACAGAATGTGGTGCATGGGTAATAAATGATATCCGAGATGCAGCACCATTACTGTGTTAGCATTCATTGTGCTTCTGGATACAGTTCAAGGTGGTGGTTGAAAGCCCTACATGACTTGGAACCGAATTACCTAAGGGTCTTTTCTCTATAGTTTGGAAATACAGTGTAGTTCAGGGCTCTTCAAACTTGACGGCTCTAAGACTTGCAGACTTCAACTCCCAGAATTCCTCCTCCAGTCATGTTAGCTCAGGAAGTCTGGGAGTTGAAGCCCACAAGTCTTAAACTTGCCAAGTTTGGAAACTCTTGATGTAGTCCAACAGATTGGGCGTGCTGTAAGTCCCATCAGTCAAAGAATGTTGGCTGCCTACTCTGCTGTAGTCCCTGCCCTTTGGAACATTTTTCCTTCAACCATAAGAATGGCCCTGACCCTATTTTGTATTTGGCCATCACATTTCAAAACCCTGACTTGGCGCCTTATCTATGTTTAGGGCTCCCATTTCTTGGCTTTCCTGACAATTATTATGATCATTTTCTCAGCTGTTGTATATATGTATTTTAAAAACTGAAAACTGTTTTTAAATTGTTTTAAGAGAGCTAGGAAAGCTCTTAATTTTTGGTCATCCAGAGTCGCTTGGTTGAGATGGATGGCTATAGAAATAAATAAAATTATCATCATTGCTTGGAAGAGAATATATCTACGATAGAAAAATATTGTCTTGCAGTTCGACCTAGTTTACCTGTGATATGAAAATGAGGAAGGGAAGAGAGCTTTTAATATACTCCACTTCCTAGATTTAAAGCAGGGGTGCCCAACCCCTGGGCTGCAATCCACTATCGGGCCTTGAGTAATTCAGAAGCAGACCACGGAAGTGGTGGATGAGCGCATGCATGCGCACTTATGCAAGTAGCAGGCCAGCACATACATATGGGCACCATTTGTGTGAACGGCGGGCGCACATGCCCGTTGCTCATGAAAATGGAGCTGTGTGCATGCTTGCCCACCTCACGTGTGGACTCATCCCCCGCTCCACCATCATTACTCCACAAAGCTGATACGGTTGGGGAACTTTGATTTAAAGCACATAAAACTATCCACTGAAAGTTGCTATGATAGCCCCACCTCAGCAGGTGTGTTGTGTTTTTTTCCAATAAAGCTCTGTTTGATGAACAGGCATCTTATACATTTTGGGTAGGGAAGATGTATATTTCATTTTATGGCATCCTGTTTTGAGACACTCAAGCAAAAGTAGAAACCCTACCCACATTCATTTCATCCTGCACAGAATTATCAGTTAATTTGCCATTTACTTTCATTGAGACAATTGCTGATGCTTTCACTTCCCATATTAGCTTGCTGTGCTACCTTCAAGACAGGAACAGTTTAATTGGATTGAGTCATTTCAGGTCACAAGCCCTTTCCTTGGGTATATCAGGTGAAATTAGCTCTTGATTATGAAGCTTCTGTCACCACTAAATTAGTCATTTTAGACAGCTGTAGAAGTTTAGGGAACAAAATTAGAGATTTTTAGTTATTTTACTCATAACAGACATGAAAAAGAGAGGATGAGAAGGGCAGGAACATTTTTAGTATAAAGAAGTAGAAGCCACTTTCAGCTCAGAGTGTCATTAGCCATACTGTCTGAAATATTTTCCCTCTCAGGGGAATATTATAATTAGTACTTACATAAAGTTTTAAATTAAATCTGTCATCAAGGGGGAGCTACTATCCATTTGCACGTTTGTGAATTAGAAGATATGAGAAGGCAATGTTTTGATTTCCCTGTCATGTTCCTGTCAGCTTTTTCATTTCAATGAGTTGTCTCAACATGTCTACCCAATGTCTTCTTTGAAGGATTCTTTAGATTTGGGGCTTTTCCATCTCCTGGTTAACCTATTAATTGACTACCCTCACTAAGATCTGTGGAGACAATTCAGATCCAGCTCTAGCACTGAATTAGATACATTAGTCTTTAACAGAAAGGGAGATATTCTAACAATTTATTGTAACACCAGGAGAAATTGTCAACTAGATTCTGCACTGGAAATTCTCCTCTGGCTTGGAGTAAACATATTCTGCATAGCATGGCTACTATCATGTTATGATTCCCCTTACTCCCCACATAATTCTGGTGACATCTAACCTCTCAAAAAAAGGTAGGGCCAAATTCTGAAGTCATTTATAGTAAGTGCAACCAGTATAAAGTATATGTGCAGGTTACTAATGAGAAATATTGCTTGTGTGTAATTAGATTGTTACAGACAACCAGACTTCTTTTTCCAGTAAATGATTGTATCTTAGAGGAAAGACCATTTTGGACCACTCAGAGTATATCAGTGTTGTATGCTTTAGGAAACTCAGAGCCTTGCCCACCACGTATCACAGCAGTGTGCAAATTAGACATGAACAGATTTCATTATATTTCTCTTATTGCAAGTAATGGAGAGAAATATTTTATACCCATGTTTGGACTAAGATGTTTTTCCCCCTCCTGGATCAGGGTGTGGAGAAAGACTTAAGAGGGCCTTGAATTCATCAGATCTATGCTATAACTCACAATTATCCTTGTTTCTCCTTCTTCCAACACTGGAGCTCTGAAATACAGGGAAGGATCCAATCTTATATTCCAAGCTTACAATTTATCTAAAGAGAGAAGGGAATATTAACTTTTTTATAGATCAAGGGGCACTGCTGTAACCAAAATGATGTATGAGATATAAAACAACAACAGTTATCAAAATATGTAGGTCCTTGCTTTGGAATAATCACAGTGATATCAAATTCAATACCTTTGAGTGGATGTTTAAAATGAACAAAAACTCTGACAAAACTAATATATCAATCTCTTATTAAGTCTAACAATAAGCATTATGACAATAAAAATATAACAATGAATCTGTTTAATTGACAAGAGTAAAGGATAGGCTTAAAATAGATAATGGAGGAGAAACTGAATATTTACAAACTATCTTTGAAAGATGTGTTTTATTTCTTAATTGTTTTTATTTAACCAATTTCTACGGCTGCCTCCTAGTCAAGGAGGAATAGCTAACAAGGATTAAGAAAAACAACCAAGGAAATTGTACAACTGATATTTTCAGGCAAGTTAAATTGAAGTACAAAATGTACTGGGGCATACTGACAAATTGAAAATGAACAAATTCCTGGGTTCTAAGGATTTATATCCAAAAATCATTTAAGAATTCTGATCTGAAGTGCAGACCTTCAAAAAAAAAAAGTCTCTGTGCCAGGAAATTGAAAGCTAGCCAAACCCCCTCTCCACCCACGCTTCACTTATAAAAATGAATCCAGGATATGGCAAGCTAGTTAGCTTAACACCTGTTCTGATAGTAGTAAATTGTTGGTAATTTGAGGAATGCATGTAACTTAAATGCTTTCATTCAAAGGCAGAACAGGTGCTAAATATCAGTTCTGTCCAATACATAAAGAAATTTGAACAAAGGGTACAAATTTTGATGGACTTTACTTTCTTCCATTGTGATATATTTCAGACTCTCTCTGGATGATAATTATTCATTATGTCATCATACAACCATTACTATCTATTATCCCTCCAGCTGATAAACAGTAACAGTACAGATAGTAACATCTGATATCAGACCATATGGTGGTGCACATTTTCCCCCCAATATGGAGCTCTGAGTTTGACAATTAAGAAAGGAAGAAAAGTTGGTAGAATTTGGTACTTGTTGTCAGAAATTGGTACTTCTTGTTGTTAAGAAAGGAAGAAAAGTTTATAGGACATAGCATCACCATAACAGAATGGGAATAGGTCTGGGGTAGAAATAATAAAATTACAAAATCAGTAGCATACAAAGAAAACGCCTATAAAATGTTTTATAGATGGCACCTTCCTCCTTCGAGATTAGCAAAGATGCACCCCAATATGAATCCAAATTGCTGGAAATGCAAAAAAAAAAAAAAAAAAAGAGGGAACTTTTTTCTATATGTGGTGGTCCTGTACAGAAGCTCAAAAATATTGACAGAAAATTAGAAATTGGCTGGAAAAAATGACGAGAGAACAGATCAAATTCAAACCAGAGTCCTTTCTGTTAGGGATCTTTGATAAACAAATATCAAAAAAAGGGAAATATATAATAATACACATTTTGACAGTAGCCAGATTGGCTTTTGCACAATGTTGGAAGCAACCTCATATTCCATCAGAGGAGATGATCATTCAAAAACTTTCAAGTTGTGCAGAAATGGACAAATTAACTTTGGCATTAAAAAATAAAGACACTTCAATATACTACAACTGCTGGAACTGCTGGTACAAATGGATAGACCAAAGATAGACTTCACACGAAAAGGCAAAAGAGGATAGGATAAATCCATATTAGTGATACACAGATATATGTAAGGATTAGGTGTGTGTATATGGCATAAAATAAGGATAAAAAAGAGGTCTTACAAACTGTTGAAGATGAGAATATTTTTAATTGTTTTCTAATTTTTTCTTTCTATGTTCTTCTCCCTTTCTTCTTTTTCTCTCTTTCATTTATGTATGTGTTGTTGGTTTGTTTTAACTGTAAAATCAATAAAATTTACTTTTTAAAAAGGAAGAAGAGTTGGTCGAATTTGGTGCTTATTATAAAAGTTTTAAAAGGAGCATTGATGAGAGAGTGGATTGGAGGTGGGATAAATATTCCATTTCTAAAACAGCTCATGAAAACTGACCCACGTAGCCTTCACATTTTTTTTCTAAAGAGGAACCCTCATAAACCTCATGTGTCATTAATATGATTGTGTTTGCTTTTTATATTAAAGACAGCTGTTTAAGAGAGCTAATATAGTCTGAGGAGTCAATTGTCTTGCATATTGAAGAAAGAGTATCTGAGTACAAACATTGCAACAATTTCCCAGTCTATTTCCATAATGCAATTCAGTTTCAGTATTGAAAAAAGAAGTTATAATTGAGGAGCCAGTAAGAAAGAAGAAAATGTATTCTTTTTCTGCATAGTAGGAAAGGAAGAACATCTTTTCATCTTTTCACAATAGTGAATTGTTTTATTGTGTGGCAGAGGTTGCATAAAGAGAGTGCGGCTAAGATGATTTTGGTGACCTTGGGCCAGTCATTTTCTCTCAGCCCAATTCCTGTGTTGTGGGGAAAATAGAAGGAGGAAAGTGCATTGGATATGTTTGCTGCCTTGAGTTATTATAAAAATAATAAAGGCAGGATACAAATAAATAGGGAAGGGAAGGAAGAAGAGAAAGAAAAGAAAGAAAAGAAAGAAAGAAAGAAAGAAAGAAAGAAAGAAAGAAAGAAAGAAAGAAAGAAAGAAAGAAAGAAAGAAAGAAAGAAAGAAAGAAAGAAAGAGGGAGGGAGGGCTAACAGCTAATAACCCCATGATGTCCATGAATTAATCCAATCCTTTTTTGAAGCCGGACAAGCTGGTAGCTAGTACCACATCTCATTCTGTTTCACATAGGCATTTTACCAAAATGTGCCAGACTTTCTGGCTACAATCCAGAACTCTGGGAAGGTTTTAAAGCAGCTTTATCTTTGATAAGGAAGAGGCCACAGTAGCAAAACTGGGGAAAGCCCCCAGCTACATAAATGCAGTCATAATCAGATGGATGCTTATAGGAAATGTTGCTGGTCAAGATTGCAGGTACATGGCTATGTACTAAAAGTATGACTCTCACTTGCCTCCCTGCCTCCAATGCATATTTCAGTTGTTAGCAGCTTGAGTTAACATTCCCCTTTAATTCCTAATGTGCTAATCACATTTTCAAAACCTGCAGTTATATTTTTCATTCAAGGCCACTCACAGTTCCCCTGAGTAATACTTGTTAACATATGATCATTACCTAGCCATCCTGTAGTTTTCAAACCCAAAGTCTAATGAGATTACATCTGGTTCCTTCAAGAAACTAATTCTTATCTGATTAGAGGAACTGACGCTATGCAAAGAAATGAAAAACTAATCCCATGCTCAATATTTAAATATATGAGAGAAAGATTTAAATAAAGCTACATTTACTAATCTTATTTCTGATTATTTCCTTGAATGTGAAATGTTATCAAATAAACGATAATAACTATGTATTGTTCATATGCAGTTTTCAGGCAAGGTCTTAATAGTTTTCCTAATCAAATCCACCCCAAGCACTTTCTGGAGCTCTCATACACAAACAGTTTATTTTATTTTTATATGCATAAAAGAAAAAAGAGAAACAACTCCCATCCCCAAAAAGGTACATCTCCCTTAATCAAAACATTTCAGTCAGATTACTTAACAAAGGGGGAAAACATCCACACTTGTGTAGGAAGTTTAAATTCTAAATTGTTTTCTAGCTATCAAAACTAGCTAGACAAGGTTTACTCAACCTTGGCTGGCTGGAGAATTCTGGGAGTTAGAATGCATACAATTTGCTAAGAGTGAGAAGTAGAGAGAGCTTCATATTTTATGAAAAATATTTTAATGAAAAAGAAATAATGTACAGTTTGCACTGATTCCAATTGTGGTTGTATTTAAAATAGATCTATCAAAACCAGTGGGCCTTAAATTAAAATAGAATAAAATAACAGAGTTGGAAGGGACTTTGGAAGTCTTCTCGTCCAACCTCCTGCTCAGGTTTGAAACCCCTATACCATTTCAGTCAAATCGCTTCTTAAAAAATTCCAGTGTTGGAACAACTTCTAGAGGCAAGTTGTTCCACTGATTAATTGTTCCTTCAGGAAATTTCTTCTTAGTTCTAGGTTGCTTCTCTCCCTGATTTCCATCCATTGCTTGTTATCCTGTTTCCACCCATTGCTTCTTGTCTTGCCTTCAGGTGCTTTGGAGAATAGCTTGACTCCCTCTTCTTTGTCGCAGCTCCTGAGATATTGGAACACTGCTAGTCCTTCTTTTCATTAAACTACACATACCCAATTCCAGCAATAGTTATTTATATATTTTAGCCTCCAGTTCCCTAATCATCTTAATTACTCTTCTCTGTACTCTTTCTACAATCTCATTTTTTATATACCAAAATCGACCAAAATTGGATGCAGTATTCCAAGTGTAATAGCAAAGTTTGCATACACACAAGCCCCTTTGATTTCAACAGAATGATGGTGTTATGACAAAATTTAACTTAAATCAAAGATCCAAGTATCTCATAAAAACTTGAGTAGTAAAAACATAAACATGTGGTCAGACGAATGGCAAATTTATTTATTTGTCAGGAGGCAAGAAGGGCAGGAAGGGCAAAGAAACCTGAGAATAATGCTTTTTTCTGCCTTGTTGTAACAATATACTGTTGTAACACAACTGATATACAAATACAAAAGCAGAATATACACTAATTCTTTTCTAGAGACTATAACAAATGTGTAACAAATGTGATGTAAAAACATAGTGCTATGGGATAATCCCAATGTCTATCATGTCCAGCATTTTATATTGGAGAGCAGCCAAGCACAAGCATACAATTAATTCACAAACTTGGACAGGAGGCTAATAGCCTTCTTCCATTCTTGCTCCCCAGCCTCCCATATTGAAATTCTGCTACTTATAATTCTACAGGAGCTTCCACTGGACCACCTGCTCTGACACCAAATCTTCCCACTACATAGAAAGTGGGGAGCAAAATAAATAGACAAGGAAATAACCACTAATTCCTTACAGAGGAAGAAAGAGATCAAACAGAAGCAGGAGTATTTGTTTTATGAGACATATATAGTAAGTTCCATTGGTATCCCTTTGTCACTTATAATAAGAGTTTTCTTCCAGTACATATTGAATTCATACCAAAAACAGGTAAGAGCCGCAACTTCTGAAAGCAAACCATTCCACTGACTGATCCTTCTAACTGTCAGGAAATTTCTCCTTAGTTGTAGGTTGCTTCTCTCCTTGATTAGTTTCCATCCATTGCTTCTTGTCCAGCCCTCGGGTGCTTTGGAAAATAGGTTGACCCCCTCTTCTTGTGGCAGCCCCTTAGAACTTAATTGCCTGATATTTCTTAGATCAGGGGTGTCAAACTCAAGGCCCGCAGGCCAGATCCAGCTGCGGGGTGCTTAAATCTGGCTGGTCTGGAAATAGCAAAGGACTAGCCCGCGGTGCCTCTGGCAGCCAAAATGGGGCATGTTGCCCTGTTTTCCATCTGGACAGCCATTTGCAGCACCCTAGTGGCCAAAATGGGGCACAAGGCGGCTTGTGTGGCCCCCTGTGCCCTGTTTTGGCTGGCAGGGTGTTGCAGGAGGCATCCGTCCCATCTCCCCCCCACCAGCCAGCCCATAGAGAAGAACTACAATGCTGATCCAGCCCTCAAATAAATCCAGTTTGAGACCCCTGGCTTAAACCCTTTGAATATGTTGTATATATTGCTAATTGTGTCATTGATTTGAATATTAATGCATTTTCCCTCCAATGCACCCCCAGCTGTTATCAAAAATATTGGTATGTTTTACATATCAACATAGATGATTACATAAAGCTAAACAAATTGAAGCCAAGAAATCCCAGAAAAACTTGCTCTTTTTTTTAAAAAAAAATGCTTTTATTGAGTTTCCTTTGTTACATCGTAAAACATCATATTTTCAACAACATTCTTGACATCTATACAGGTTCTTAACTTAAATATCTTAACACATTATATTACATTTGTCTAATATTGGATAATAACTTTCACTGTAATTCTTATTCTTGTATAATTTACAGATTTACATTTTACTCTCTTTAAGGATTCTTATAGTTAGATTTCTTGTCTTATTTCTTAGTTCTGTTTGTTAACCATTCATACCATTTATTCCAAATTAAAAAGAATTCAGAGTCGTCTCTTTCTTTCAATTACAATGTTAACATATTCATTTCAGCACTTTCCATTACTTCATGTATTATTAATTCATCATTAGAAACATTGGAAGTTTTCCATACTTGTGCAAAGTCTATTCTGACAGCTGTTGCAGTGACTTGCTCTTATCTACATTGTCCTATCTTGGTGCATGCATATAAATTAAACAATGAGAGGTTGATTAAAGAATGTCAGATCCTGGCAACTGCATGACTTTTGCAAACTGGCATTGTCAGATACAGACTGTGCTCCAAATTTATCATCTGCCATTGATTTAATAATTCATTATCTTCACAAGCACTGCACTGACATAAATCATAGGCTCATAGTGTGGGTGTTAATGAGATCATACCATGTCATTTCACAAGAATTGGCCCCATGGGCCAAGCTCTCTGAAGAACCTGGGGTGAACTCCAGGTTTTGCTCTTAGCAAAAAAGGTTTACATAAAGCTATCCTTATTCTTCCATGAAGCCATTCTCCAAAATATCATTGACCAAAATGACACTATCAAAGGTCTATGTAAAAGAATTCTGCTCATAAATTGAAGCTGTTACCTAGCATTCTGTGGAGTTGGGATTCAAATTCAAGGCTTAGCTGACAGCAAAAATCTTGTTATTTTTTAAACATTTTTTAAAACAGCGGTTAATTTGTTCAGCTTATCACCCAGAGTACATATCCACGCGAAGAGTTTTCCCCAATTTGGCTAATTTCAAGGGTTGACTCACTGGTTTTCTGGCTCTGCACAGTTTTTTTGGAACCTAAAGCAAAACTAGCTCTTCCATTTATTTTATTTCCATGTCTTGGCAATAAGAGAAGCCCAAAATTTAGATTAGTTCAGCATCCTTATTAAGCCAAACAGTGTTACATAAAATAATATGGATACTGTCAACTTAAGAGAATAAAATTGGCTGAGGTGGAAGCCAAAAAAAAAAAAAAGTTTCATAATGGATGTATATATCTACAACATGCTTAGGTCATAAGATGGGGATGAAAACAGTGAATCCACCCATTAGTGAATCCACCCAGTGTCTGCTCCTAGCTCAGTTAATAAAGTTCAGCATGAATTGTAAAGATGGCGTTCCAGCTTGATCTACTTAAAGGGGAAATTAGTGTATGAAGCCATGTTTTCTCCATCTTCCAGCTAGACAGTGCCAAAATCAGACTATAGCATGTTGTACTAGCTTGCCAATGATTAGGCAGCAAATAAACATGGTTTATGATTTATAATGACATGCAAATTGGTCCACAGTTTTAAAACAGAATGTGAAAGGCTGTCAAAATTCAAATTTTTCCTAATTGACTGATATTCATGGATTTTATGTAAGTCTGATACTGAACTGTTTTTGACACTGGACTTTGATATTGTAATTATCCCTGGATTGAAACCTGACTGATTTACCTGTGAATGACTTTTGGACTGTTTGTTTTTGAACTTTGCTTAAACCTTTCTGGAAGTAAAACCCTACATTTACTGTACAGTGTATCCGTGTGCTGTGTGTGTATTATTCAAACACTACTCCCAAATACGTCTCCCTGTATGCGCTCATTCTCCTAACAGGGAATTACCTCAACAAGCCATATTCAGGGATCTTTTTTTATAGCATTTCTTATAAATAACTCTTCATTTTTGCCTCCCTAGTTACAGTGACAGCAAATTTACCACCATATTGTGCAATTGTCCAAAAAATTCTCTTTGTTAGAAAATGTTCAAATGAACTTTGCTTTCTGTTCTTTTACAACAGTACAGGTACAGGTGATAGGCCTTTGGGGTGACAACATTTTATGATTGCATGAAAAGTATGATCATCTTTGTTGCTGCTTGTTTTTTTAATCTGTTACAGTTTTAAGAATTCCGAGAGAATGAAACAGGTGCAAAGAAAGGCAGCGAGGAGGATCAAGGAACTGGGAACTAACAAGAGAAGTTTGGAGAACATCGGTTTATTAAATTTGAAGAAAAAATCACTGAGAAGATAAAATGGCATTTGTAGTTCTTGAGTCAAATATCTGAAGAAGCCTTAAACAAAAAAAGCATTGATCTGTTCTAGCTCATTCACAAGTATAGAGCATGGAATAATGTTCTTGCAGGAAGCTAAAGATCAGTTACAGGAAGCTAAAGACCAACTGATTCTTATGGAAAATGACCTAATTGAAACAGCAATTCAAACATGAATCTAATGATTGAGAGGGATCTTGTGCTTTCCTTTACTGGAAATGTTCAGCAGCAACTGGATTCCTGCACTAATCAAGGGATCCTTCTACACCATCTAAATCAGGGGTCTCCAGCCTTGGCAACGTTAAGCCTGGAAGACTTCAATTCCCAGAATTCAAAGCCTGGAGGACTTCAACTCCCAGAATTCAAAGCTGGCTGGGGAATTCTGGGAGGAAGTCCTCCAGGTTTAAAGTTGCCAAGGTTGGAGACCCCTGATCTAAATAACCTCTTTCATCTGTGAGATTCTGTGATTGGTGACTTCATGCAATCTTTTCTACCTGTACCTACTTCTCTATTTCTTAAGAAGTTCTTGAGAAAATGATAATTTCCATTTCCAAAATCTCTCAGTGTCGTTCATCTTTGAATCTATTCAGATGTATCTGAATCCTTTCTTATATGCAAGCTTAGGACTGATCTGTACATACAATAAAGAGGAAGTACTATATGATTACTGTGATCAAGAAACAATTCTATTGATGCAGACTAAATTTACCATTTGTCTTTTTTTTCAGGTACAATTCACATTCAGGTTACAGCTTAAAGATCTTTTTCAAATGTTGCATCTTGTCAAATAAGGATAACAACCTGCAAGAGGATCAAAATTCCTGTAAATCTTCAACGCTTTTAAGAAGAATAAAATAACTCAAAGATAGATTTTACAGTTCTGCAATTTCATTGGCAGCACAATTAGAAAATGCCTTCTGACTCTCTAATGTAATACAAAAGTTCTAATTAATACTGCTTGCTCCAATGGTTTGTAGAATTTCTAAATTATTGTTTTTATCGGTAAGTTAAATGACAGCCAAGAAGCACTGAGCTGCATATGCAATTAGCTTACTGTGTGTATATTAGGGAGCTGAAAAGACAACTGCCTCATGCCGTGAACTCAATCATGAACTCTTTTACTCATTCAAGAGCAATGTAGTTGCTTTGAGTCATCACCACCACCACATATCTAGACATATCCAAATGAATCTAAAAGACATTAGTTTCCATGCTGATGGTTTTCCTTTTCAAAGAGAAAGAGAGAAAGAGAGGTAAGATCACTCCTTGAGGTTTAATTGCCTTTTATGTAACCTTTCCACCTCTAATAGGTGTGTTCACTTATTTAAAATTGAATTCTTTAGTCATTCATCCGGTCGACTTACATTTCTCACTTCTTCTAATGAGGTCAACCCGTTAAAAACAAAACATTTTTAAGAGTCCTACAGGTTTACTGAAGCTATTCCAATATTGTCCATTAATTGGCTTTAAATAAGCATTTCTAATTATAGTATGTTTATTAAAGGGATGCATTTTGTTTTAATTATCAATTGTCACACACCATCTTTACTTGAAAGCCTTATGTAAGAAAAAGCGATTAATTAGTTTTTAAAAGCAAACAAGAGAAAAAAATAGAGCAAGATGTTCAGAGGGAAAAGTAAACATTCTTAGTTTTGAATAATTGTGGGAGGTTTGTTCCAGATTTTAGGACTCCTTAATAAAATGATATATTGTATGTCACCTTCTCTCTCTCATTCTTCCTTTTTCTGTCTTTTTAACACAAGACTAAAGGTACCAATGTTTATTTAGTTTTGTCTCTACTTGGAAACTGCTTGACACTGAAAAAAATGATATTTTTATTTTAGGTTTTGATGATTAGACCAATGTTTGTCATTATAGAAGTGATTTGAAATGTTAAGATTGTAATTTTTTGTGTGTATGTATTTTACTGCACTGGAAAAAGTCAGGAGTCACTCCTTTTTTCTCTTCTTTGCACTTCTGCTTTCTTTCACTTTGCTCTCTAACTTTGTCTTTTTCTGCATTTTTATCTTATAATGAAATTGAATAAAATGTATTTTAAAAAAGAATAAAGGTACCAATGAAACTGTTTGTAGTGTGTCCATGTATCAATAATAGAATCAGACATCTGATCATGTTTATCATGATATGAGAATATTACTCATGTACACACATGATTACAAACCATCACATAAAACAGGTGACTAGAACCAGACTGCACTTGAAGATCTTCTTTGAAAGACAGTTCAAATAATCCAGATTTAGATGAAATTTGTATCAAGAGACAATGTATGAGAGACCAGATTGGGCTGGACAAACGGCAGCTGCACAATACATTTTGCACTATTACCATAGAAAGAAATGTTGGCCCCTAATAAAACCAGGGGCCAAAAGCATAAGACCATATACTTTATTTTAGAGATACAGCTGCCCAGTGGCACATGCGCTTCTACCCCATATTGGCTTGTTTTCTGGCTGAACAGTCTGAATCTAATTCCCACCCCACTTCCTATTCTGACCTTCCAATTGTTGCAGTATCTTTTATTGCAGCCATACAAAATGCTACTGATAATGATGATGGATGATGGATGATGATATGATCATCATGAGGAGGGTCTTAGGAATGTTGATAAACTCAGCCCTATTAAGCCAACAGCAGGAGACCAATTAACAGCTATGCAAATACCCAGGCCTGTAGTTGCTAAGCTGGTCATCCCCATCTGTGAAAACTACCTTTTGTAACGCTAATTGATTCAAAAGCCCTGGAACCTGTATTGCATTTTCCTTTTTACCTATTATTTTTTTTGGTGGGGGGGAGTGCAATGCAAACACCATTAAGCACTAATGTCATCAACTCTGCCTTGTATGGCAAGTGAAGCTTTGACCCCTTAAGCTTCATAATCCCCTAGAAGCAGGGGGGTAGCCACCTGCACCAGCTGCAAAAGCTCCCTTTCAGTTAACTTCAATTAAATGAAATTTTCATTTTCTGGTACTTCATTTACCTCTATAGGGGATAGAGATTGGCTCACTTTTGAAAATTTGTTTCTACCCCTGGTACATTAATAATTTTGCTGGAGCATTGTGTGTGTGGAGTTCAGATTTGTGACATATTCACAGATGGGTCAAGAAGTTTATTCATGGAATCAAAAGGCAATTCAGGCACTCCTTTGGTTTGTGTAAGAATACAAAGAATCAAATATTTTTTTTCTGAAAATGACCTCTTTCTTATCAGATAAGGAAATTCCACGTCCAGATATATATACCAAAAGGAGTGTAACATTCTCACTATTTGGTTATGACTGTTGCATTCTGTCCATGGTGGGTCTATTATTCTTGATGCATAGAGTTCTCAGAGTTCAATAATATGTGCTTTTAAAAATGATTGAGGAAAAATGGAAACATTTTTTTTTAAATCATAATATTTCTCTTCAGAATATTCATTTATATATATAAAAAATAACCTGTTCAGGAAATCATTGTTGATATAACTAATAAATGATTGCTAGACCTGAATAAAATTATTATAGGGATTTTCAAAGTTCTTGTGTCAAGTTTTCAGTCAAAATTAGTTCCCATAATTAATTCTGATTCAATGAAAGACACATTTTACTTTTCCAAAGTTTTCTGGGAACAAACTTGACAGTTAAAAGCAGGGAATACCAAGACTATAGGGGAGACTAGGAAGTTGAAGAAATGTCATGGAAGAAGTCAAAGACAAAAGAAGTTAAGACAAGAACCATTTATGTAGGTGGTCAGGAAAAGAATATAGATGTGCCTGTGACATCATCATGAGTCGAGATTTGTTGAAAATGCACGTCATTTAGGTGCACAAAGAGATGGAGAACTCCATAAACATGGACCTCAAGGAATAGCAAGAGTATATTTGAGCATTATGATTATTGCATAGGACTGGGGGTGTACTAGGGAATGTGCAGAAATTTAGACTGTCTCTCTAATAATCAAAATATGTTGTTAGGAGACCTCCATTTCTCCTTTTGCCCGTGCAAATTGTATATGTTTCACTTGTGAACTTGGAATAAATGGAGCTTGTGATATGACAGGCGGGGAAGACAAAGAGCATATATTATTGAGATAGATCGATGCTGATCTTTGATTCAATGACAGAAATCTACTAAGGTCCAGAAATTAAAGTAAATTAATATGATGTTCATTCATCATAAAGCATCCTCTGTCCATGAATACCATATTCACTCAAATTCTTTATGACAGCTCCATAATAAAATATGTGTACTATCCATGTGCAAGGACCCAATTTTAACTCTAGATGTAGACTCAATCCAGTGAAAGGAGAAGCGGAGTAGTAGTAAAGGAGCTATACTTTGTTCAAATCTATTCTTAACTAAGGAAAATAACTGAATGAGTTTAGACCATTCCTTCTCTCGGAGCAATTGACCTCACAGGAGGATTGTTTTGAGGATAAAAATGGAGACCCACCTTGAGCACTTTTACAAGACTATACAACAGTTAATGCAAATAGTAATAGTTGGAATGGAAATAAAATAATTCAGGGGTCTGTTCCATAATATTTACAAACACTAAAAGATGGAATGCAGTATGGAACACTTCCATTCATTGCTCCAGCTATACTCCATGTCTTGGCTATTCCAATCCTGTTTTACCTTGCCAGTCCTTATCAAATTGCTTGGGGATTTTTCATTCCCTTAGATTTTTCCCCCTCTAAAGCAGGTGTGTCAAACTCAAGGCCCAGGGACCACATCTGGCACATGGGGTGCTTAGATCTGGCCCATGAGTCTGCCCTGGAAACAGCAAAGGACCAGCCTGCGTTGCCTCTGCCAGTGAAAATTGAGCTCAGGGAGGCTGCGCAAGGCCCTTTAGGGCCCAGTTTTGGGCTGCAATGGCCTCCTGCAGTCCTCTGCTAGCAAAAATGGAGGTCCAGGTGGCTGTGCACTCTGTTTTTGCTGGTAGAGGGCTGCGGAAGGCTGCCACAGTTGAAAATGGAGCTTCAACAAGGGATGTCGAACTGTCCATGCCCCCTGGCCACGCATCCTCCCAGCCCCCTGAGATCAAACACAACCATGATGTGGCCCTCAATGAAATCAAATTTGAAACCCCAGCTCTAAAGGATTTGCTTTTCTTCTTGTCAAAACCTCAGATAGCCATTTTGCTTGTCTTATTTGTCACATTGGTCATTCTTTGGCTACTAGTAGTCAGAACCAAACACCTGAATTCACTGTTAAGTATGGTATGCTCTTTGTTTTTATATTTTAGGCAGAGAGTGACAGCAAGGGAGCGCATGTGTGCATGCCCTTCTCTTCTCTTTCTGTGTGATCTCTCTCTCTCTCTCTCTCTCTCTCTCTTAGTTTATCTTTCTCTGAATTCTGTTAAGCCTCTTTGGCTTAAGAAAAGAATAAATATGCTTTAAATAAATAGATGCAGTTCAGTGGAAAACATAATCTTACCCAAGAGCCAATGTGCTCCTTATTCTTTGGTTTTAATCTCACAAGTTAGCTTCCTGATCAATCTTGGGGGGAAATTGGCAAAATGATTTGGACTACAGTTCCCATTATATCTTACACCCAGTGGGAGCTGCTGACTCAAACCAAACTGCATACACAGTTGCTTATTGGTACCACTTTTTAAACCCCAAGTAGATTCAGATAAATATTATTTGGAATTTCCTTCCTTCTTGCAAAGGATTTGCTTTTAAGACTATTAACATAAAACTGCTGTTGTAAAAAAAAAGACAACGACGTATATTTAGTTTTCAAACTGATTTCTAAAAGCTTTCATATGTTATTTTGTTAGAAAGCACTTACATATCCCTTGCATGAACTAGAAGTAACGAAGTCTCCAGGGATTATATATGCAGATCCTGCAACCTCCGGTCAAAAATATAACTTCTAAATTGGCCAGAACTTGAGTCTCTGGAGCTGCCAGTTTCTTGCCAGATCGATTAAGAGACTGTAACTATATATAAAAAAAAAATCAAATGTGTACAACATCAAATGAACACGAAGGAATTGGCTAAGGAAGAAAACAGCTTTCATTATTTACAACTTTGCTTCACATGTTTTATAGTCACAGATGGCTTACCATTCATAATATGCAGAACTACCGCCATATTCTGGAATAAGCAATGTATTGATAAAGGATCTTAGAGTCTGCTTCGGGTAGATGAATTTCAGAACAGATTGCAAGCACCCTTGCAGCCTATACTGACTCTGAAATGAATTCAAACTAGAGACAGCTACCAATTGCTACTGGTCTTCATATCCATATATTACCTCCAGAAGTAGAACCAGAGGCAATATATTTCTCTATGTGAATCACTGGCAACATGAATCCTAACCCTTGGGTTTAGTTTCTGCTTGGCCACAATGGGATAAAAAATGCTATATAAGATTGGCGTTGCCCTAAGCTATTCTGTTCTTAGTCCTGATCTCAGTCCTGGACACTATAAAACTTCCTAAGCTACTGGTAATATTTATTATAGCATTTATGGTTACCAAGCTGCAGCAGGTTACTGAAGTCTGCAGAGTGGAAGACTGAGGGCCCAAACTTCTCTCTCAGAAGCTATGTGGAAGTGATCTTCATATCCTAGTTTTATTTCCTTCTTTGTGATAATAATTTGTTGGTTCTTGCTCTATTGCCTCTCCTCCAAAGGGTATACCTCTGAAGTACAGTGTGTGAGGCCATCATGCCTTATGCTGATTTTCTGGCAACTGTAGGGTAAAAGTGATTTAACTTTTAAAAATAATTTCACTTTCCTGATTATATACAGTAGGTAGAAAATCTAGCAACTGAATTTAATTCCCATCCTTACTCTAGTAATGTATTTTTGCTAACAAAAAGCCAACAACCTCATTCAGAGATGGCCCAATCAACTGTTTAAAATGAATCTACAGCTTACATAATTGGAAAATAGTAATATATCAAAGTTTTCCAGAAATATCTCCAAACTTGATGATGCTTATTCAATACAATAGACTGTATTGCATGAAAATGAAAGCATTAAAAGTATAATTAAAATAATAATAAATAACTTCCTAAATAAAATGGAACATAAAAATATTGAGTGGACACAAAACACTGAGTTGTCCAGAATGGTATAGGGTCTTCTACTTGAGCATTGGGGTGGATTAGAAAACCTCCAAAGTTACTTTCAACCCTCCCTATCACACTACATTTGAGGTGGGGGAAGGAAGGGAGGAAGGAAGGAAGGAAGGAAGGAAGGAAGGAAGGAAGGAAGGAAGGAAGGAAGGAAGGAAGGAAGGAAGGAAGGTTGCTTATTTAAGAATCTTTTAAAGACCAAAAGCTTTAGTTTTCTTTAAAAAAAAAAGCAATTGATGAATAAAAACAGTATGGTTCTATTAGGAGAAATGGATATGCACACAGAGAATTTGGATCTACTATCAAATCTTTTTTTTAAGGGAATTCTTACCTCTCAGCTGATTGGAAGGATTGGAACACTCTTAACTTGTTTATAAATCAGGAAGAGGAGCAAAAAGCCATCTAGAGAATTGGACAGAATATTAACACTGTAAATACACAGATACATGCTAGATCATTTTGAGCAGAGCCCCCTGGCTATAAATCAAGAGGAATGCCGTGAAAACCAATTTGCTTTCTCCTCAGAAGCAGAAAATCCCAGAGCACTGAGTATGAGCAGCAGTGACTTGCAATCTACATCATATACCCAGTCCAAATACCTGCAGGAATTGTGTTTGCTCCTTAATTCTTCACGAAGAAGAGTTTACTGGCATACATACTATAGTGTGGAAGAAATTTTATAATCTCTTTTGTAATCTTAAAAAACAACAACCTGGCAGCACAAATCTAGTTGATCCAAGGAAATTAAATATACTAGTTAATTATGCTTTCTATTCCCATTCATGATCCCTAAAGCCTATCTACCTTACCTCAGATCCTGATGTGCTGCCTCATTGTGTTGGAGGAAGTTGCTCCTGGTATGTATAAGCAAGGAATGCTGGGAGCCAGAGGTGGTATTCAGCAGGTTCTGACCAGTTCTGGAGAACCAGTAGCAGAAATTTTAAGTAGTTCAGAGAACTGGCAAATACCACCTTTGACTGGAGATTTTACAGTATCCTTCCCCTGCCACGCCCACCAAGCCACGCCGACAGAACCGGTAGTAAAAAAAATTGAATCCCACCACTGCTGGGACTGTTGTATCAAGAATGTATATAAATCCCAGCAGGGTCACCCCAATCTCGAACATCTCCCCAGCTGCCCAAATCAAAGCAAGCAGGTGTCTATATTGGGCAACAGTGATATAGGAAGATGCTGGAGATGCAAGTTCACTTTAATAACAATAGCAAACGCATCATTTCATATTGTGTGAGAGAAAACAATGATAAACCTCTTCTGTATTTTACCCTGAAAATCACATGGATAGAAAATATAAAATAATGGGCAATATTGTGTCAGATGTGAAAACTTCTCAGATTGAATGGGACTCCACATAACATTGAGGGTGAACTAAAGATTTCTGAAAGTCCTGATGACATTTATGGCCTGGCTAGATTGAAGCCCTTTGGAGAACCTACTTGCCGGTGTTTGCCTTGCAGGAAAAGAAAATCTGAAACTACAAGCACAGAATTATAGTGGGGACATGGAATTTAAGAGACATGGATACAATGAAATGGAAATCGACATAATGAAAGATGAAAAGGCAACTGGACTTTCTTTGCTTTTGCTTGAAGACGTTTCACTTCTCATCCAAGAAGCTTTTTCAGTTCTGAATGAATGGTGGAGAATGGAAGGATTTATATTCCTTGTAGTCATCTGGTTGTTAGCACTCTTTCTGAGAACTGTGGAGGCCACATGGAGGTTTACCTGTGCCCTCAGAGTCACTTGAATAGTGCAAGTGGGTGTGGAATTTTCCTGGAAATGCTGAAAGGACTGTTGACCTGAAACTCTCCATAGAATCAACTACCATTCACATCTTAGGCATTAGCAAGTTAAAATGGACTGGGTTTAGGTACTATCATTCAGATTACAGTGGTTACTACTCAGGGCATAAAAACAAAGAAGGAATGGTATTGTTTTCATGGTTAGGAAGAGTATCGCATGAATAGTACTTATTGCAATCAGTGATCAAATAACACTAGTTAGATTTCATGGATAAACACATAATATGATAATTATCCAAGTTTATGCCCCAACCACTGATGCAAAAAAGACGCGGTGGATGAGTTTAATGATCAAGTTCTATTTGAGATTGACAGAACATGCAGGCAAGATGTAATGCTTGGGGATGCAGACTGAAATGTCAAAGTTCCAAATTCAGGAGAAAAATGCAGTTGGAAAACCTAGGAAATTGAAACGAAGCAGGAGAATAATGTACTACTTTCAATGATTGCTTCATTGTTTCATAGTCAATCAAAACAACATGTATGTATATATGGACATTACCAGAGACTAGAGAGAAATCAAATTGGTCACAAAATTGATACAAAGAGAGGGGGAAACTCAGTTATAAGAGCAAGGACATGGCTAGGAGCTGACTCTGGAACAGATCCTGAACTGCTCATGTGCAAATTCCACACTAAGTTAAAGTAGGAAGTCTATCTGAGAAATTAATCCTGACACCTAAGAAGTAATGAAAATTCTTTGCTGTTGCAGACAGGCCCAAATTCCATCACAAGTTATTAGTGGAAGGAGTTGATAGATGTATAAAAATATGTAATCAAAACAATTGGCTTACTGTGCAACCAACTTTTATAGGCTACCTGACTTCTAGCGACTGTAGCAAATGTACTAATACATACCACCCTATTTTTCATGTAGGCAACACAGCTTCATCTTTTCTTAGAGAACAAAATGGAACTATAGGGAATTGCAGTATAATTACAGAGCTGTCCAAATAAGACAATTTCCAGAGTGAAAATCATTCTGAAAAGCTGATTTGTAGGCAAGAGGTGGGAGACAGCTTTTTGCTTTAGACGCTAGAATGGAATATGTCTATTCTCATTATTGATTGTTGAACATTTCCTCTTCCTGAAAAAATGCATTGTCGAGAATAAAGTCAAAACAAAATCATCTTACAGTTATTGGTAACATCATTCATCTAGCCCAGCAATATTGTGATAATTGCAACATTTCAGCCATTTATTTTCCATTAAAGAAAAGGGGCCTTTTTAGTCAAGTTTAGAAAACCACATCTCATTTGATTAGCACTAAGAAAAGTCAGAGTGGACAAAATAGAAATGTCACTGACAAATTCATTTACTTGGCTGCTGTTGCTGATAGATATGCTCCCATAGTGTTAGCAGTTTTCCCTTCTCCAATTCCCTAGGACATCTTCTGTGGAACCATTCATTAACTATTTATTACCTCTGTAATGTCTATAGACATCATGTATACCTATGATGGCGAACCTATGGTATGCAACTATGAATGCCACAGGTGGCATGCTGAGCCCTCTCCGCAGGCATGCAAGCCGTCGCCCCAGCTCAGCTCCACAGCGCATACGTGTGCCTCCCACCAGCCAGCTGATTTTTGGGTCTCTGCCACACACGCACGGGGGGGGCAGGGCACATGCGGTAAATGCGTGTGCATCAGGCACATGCACATGCTGTTGCACACACACGGGCACACTTTTGGCAAACAACAACAAAAAGGTTAGTCATCACTGATCTATACTATCATCCTGAAAACTTGATTCCTAAAGCAGCAAGCTTTGATGTTTACTTAGAAGTAGATTTCCTGTAGGTGATCAGCCTATCTTTCTACTGTAATTGCAAATCATTATACTTGCCAAAGAACTGAATTATTTACCAGTATGCTTCATAGCTTGCTTCAGTAAAAGGAGTAGTCCATTTTTTCCTAATTAACCAGAATATCTGGGGTACCAAATGCACACATACAAACTTTCTCAGAGAAACATTTTGGGAATTAGTTCTTTGGAGATAAAAATCAATTGATGGTAGAGAAACAGACCCTACTTGGCTTTAAGTGGCTTCCTGATCAATCTTCTAAAATATATGTTGAAATACAGTCTTAGTCTGTACAGCCAGTATGCTTCAATTATTCCTTTGGGTTTCCTATCTTTTACCCTTAAAATGTATTTGCTTGCATTCCTTCGTGGTTGTTTTGAGACCTGATACTTGTTTTCTCCTTTGAGTGTACTTTCTCCAATTTAATCTATTATCATTTTACTTTTACTTTAAGCTCGCTACAGACTGCAGATCTGGATCATTCGTTGTGAATAATTTCCACTGCACTCAGTGCAAATGATGTGTGAGTAAATGTCCAGTGGTGCTAGATTATAAAATAGATTTTATATGCTTTTATTGTATTTGAATTGTTGTATTAAGATTCTATATAAACCTTATAAAATACAATTATAATGCACTAGGCCTAATTATTGCTTGTTACAGCCAGACAATGACTGACTGGTTAACTGTACAAAATTTAAGGCAAAATAGTCAGTAAATTTGGTTCTGTTTTATGGTAACTTCAGCCTCTGTCTCTTGGTTACTGCTTTGCACAGCAGACCCATTTAGCTGTATTTTTTATGTAGCTTTGAAAAACATTGTCCTAAAATCTGGCCTGTATTCCAAGATTGGGTGGAAGTGAGAACAGAAAGAAAAGAAGAAACAAGCTGGAAAGTATGTGAAATCAGGCACAAATGTTCTCCTCATCATAAACTGTGTATGAAACAATAGAGCATTTATAGCATTATTAACATCAGCAAAATGCCTCTCCCTGAAGGAGGAGTTGTTGAATTGGGCTGGTGTAATGCCATCATCTCAACAGCTGGCTCAGCATTGAGCTGAGGCCCAGCAGGAGGAAAATTCCACCAGTGTGTGTTGTTGTTTTTTTAATTGGTCCCTCTCATCTTCTGAAAGAATATATTCCTGTGTGAGCACAGGAAAAGAGGCCTCAAGAGAGAAGATGTTTCTAGAAACAGTTTTCCTAAAGAGAGAAGGCAGTTAAGCTTCTTTCATGGGGACATGTGCATGGCCATTGATTCCTTCGTGGGCCCTGCCACATCTGAGCTACTAGTTTCCATACTGCTTTCTTCTCTCTCTGCTTTTGCTGACCCTAATCTTCCCCTCATGAATCTACTGACCATTCTCTGGCATCCCTTTCTCTCTTTCCCAAGTGGTGGCAGGAAACAGATTTTATTTTTCATTGTTGAAAGTTTGCTTAGGTGTACATTCTGCATGGCAAAGGATATACATTTGATATTTTCCCTTAGTGACACTCTCAATATTAGGCCAAGGTATCACTCTGAGCAGCTATCGCTGAAACTTCAGCGAAGAGGTCCCTCGGTGAGGTTTAACAGAATAACAGATTTGGAAGGGACCTGGTAAGTCATCTAGTCCAACCCCTGCCCAAGAGATGGGCAGTTCTTAAAATAAATAAAGAAAAAAAAAAGAAAAGGAAGGGGTTGTTTATTTGGGGACTGACTCTATTTCCTAGCACCATCTTCTCTGTCCCTAGGGCAGTGGCTTGGGGAAATGATGGGCCCTGGATAGATATCCATAGGCCACTGCTAACAGAAGCATTAGGGTTCCTCTCCCACTATGGCAATGTTTTATTCTTGTTCACAGAAAGGAGAACCATCAAGATAGAAAAAAACGGGTATAGTTGTTTCAAAAGATCCAAGGCTGTTTCTATATGTTTAGCTACCACAGTCTTCCTAGACCTAGCGCCCTTGATATGTTAGGATTACAATCCATATTATTTTCAGCCAGATGCTGGCTGAAATGACAGAAGTTATTGTTCAACCCAGTTGGATTGTGGTACGCTGTTACACAAGCAAATTTCCCAAGTTATGATTGCAGCCTCAGTTTCTCTTCTGAAAGGGGAAGAAAAAAAGAGAATTCCAGAACATTTCAGCTCTACCTATCCAATTTATTATCTTGGATCACTCCTAGATCATTCAGAAGGCACATTCACACTTCAGTATCAGTTCCAGAGTCATGTGTTCTCACTCTGTGTTCAGCAGTTACTTTTAGTTAACTGTAGTTAACTGAAACTGCGGAGGGAAAAAGCAATATTTTTTTTTCATTATGGAGCCCTGATGAGTTTGTGGTTGATCTGCTTTCTATTGTTAGGAGATTTTGCCTCGCTCCTTCTCTCATTCCTTTGGTTTCAGCTGGCATAGCACATCCTTAAAAGGAGAAAGGTGCTTTTACAGTTCCCCAGATCTTTACAGTGCTCAGGTTTTGTACTATATTTGGTTAGACAAGTACATGCCATCCTACTGATTCCACTTGAACATATACAGTAGTTGGAATTGATGTGGATGTTTTCGTTAATATTATTTTTTTTTCAGTCTGTCTTTGCAACTGTTCCTATATACATTGTAATGTGGGCAAAAAAGTTCAGGTGACATTGGCAAGATTCTGCTTTTTTTTCTTTCTTATAACATGAGGTCATCAATTGCAAAATGCCAGGACACAACCTGTCTTCTCCCACAAAGGGATTGTTTGGTGGGTCAGAGGATATGCTAGCTATTTCTTTCACTTTTTTGTTGGAGAGGATTTTGTTGTTCATCTATATCTTTCTGCTTCCTAAGAGGATGCAACCATCATAATCTTGTTCACAGTGCATGCCCATTAAACACGTATCCATCCTTCTTCCTCACTCCACCTATGATATCGTTGAAGGGCTAGCTTTTCATCATCATCACTAGAAAGTTTTTAAATATAATGGAGGTACGGTGACTTGGCAGGTTTGCAGATGTTTTATGTTAGCTGCTCAGATTTTTTTTTTTGGCAAAAACCAGACAAATGCACAATATAATTTGGATGTGGGAAAAAGAGGCTAGCAGTTTATATGCTTTCTTTCTTTCTTTTTTGCATGCAGTAGAGGGAAATGAAGAATTTTTTGTTCACTTAGGAACTGCAGAAATCTGGAGTAAGACATGGAATGAATGACATTTTTACAATACTATTGTCCCTTCAATGGAAATTAATCAATGGCTCTTTGCTGTAGCTTTGGAATTCCCAGAAGTCTGAGATCCGAAGCTGTAAAGGTAATTGCACAGCAAGCTTCAGAATGGTTTGAAAGGAATGGGAATATTGCCATGTGGAAGTGTTTTATGTGTCTTTCTGGAATTGGGAATTCTAGCCAGCCACAGCTGATCAGTTTCTGGCTATTTGTTTATCTGAAAATCCTTAAATCTTGCCAGTTCCCCCAATGCATTCCTTGAGAGCATATAAACAGATCGATTGTTGTAGCGTTAACCACTATTTATCCTTGTGGCCGTCTTCACTCACACACACAAATAAAAAAAAAATATTTTGGAGTGTAACACTATTTAGATGACAGTCATATCCTGATTTTTTTTTTTACTTTTTTCCATAGAAAGAAGCTTCTGTTCTGTCTTTGAAATTAGTGTTTTTTCCCCCCATTCTGCACAGCATTCAGCATTCAGGGCATGGTTCATTTGATGCGTTTTTTTTAATTACAGTGAACTGTTGCCTATAGATAGGGCCTCTTGCCATAACATATAACATCAGCTTTATTGTACCAAGTCCTCATGTAGTTGTCCCCAACCCTGTGGCAGGCAGCTTTAGGTATTGGTAGCTGCATCGGTTTTACAGTAGGGTTTTGTTGTTTTAGGTGATCGGCTTTGTTTTCTTGCTAGTGATACAATTAGGTGACCTATGTAGGTGAGGTCATCTTGATCCCTACTGGCCACTTTAAATTAATTTGGATACAGCCATTCCTCTCTGGTCCTCTGAGAGCTTTTTGCTTGCCATCCCATTGTTTTTCTTTCCTCCCAGTAAAAACAGGCAAGCGGGGTTATGGTGCTTGTAAAGAGGCCACCTCTTCAGAGAGCCTGAGACTCTTAGAAACCCACCACTCCATCAACCACCTGATTCTCTTAGAACCCGGCTAATACGTCCTCAAGCCCTGCAGGCTGCTAAATATGAATTGAAAATGCTGCTGAGGTTAGAAAATTGGCAGAATGAAGATGGGAAACTCAGGAAATGAGCCTCAGTGGGGCTTCCCATCAGTGGCCTGAAGGGGAGAGTTTAGCACTTGCACCAATTAAGAATTGCACAAGAGTTCTAGGAATGTTGGGCAGAATCCCTCCTTGCCCACAAACTGGCATATTTCAGAGCGCTTGTGCAACAGTAAACGAGAGTTATAAAACTGGGCTGCAGGGATCTGGAGGACTTAACAATTTTCCATACATATTTGTTGCCATCTAGTGGTCACTTGGATTTTTCAGCTCTAAGTTGTTAGTCTTAAAACAGGATGGTTCTCTATTTAAAAGGCCAGGCAAATGCGTCAAGCCCTGTCCCACTTTCACATGTTCTAGATTGGTACACTTCCCAGCAGCTGTTGTGGCCCGACAGCGGCCAAGGGAACTGGCAGCAGATTCAGAGAGTGAGGAGGTTGACCGGGGGGTGGGGGTGCGGACATGGGCCAGTCCTGGAGTCTGGGGAAGGCTCTGATGAGTGCTCTGCGGCAGAGTTGGGGCCAGGGCCATCTGACAGTTATCAGCTGCTTTCGTAGTCAGACATCAGTGAGGCAGAAGACTAGCTAGAGCCTGTTTCCAGTGTGCGCATGCGCAGAGTTCCCAGAAGAAGGGAACAGCTAAGGAACAAGGACAGACTTGGGAGTAAAGCCACAGGTGGGCAGTGAATAGCCCTCCCCTAGAGAATAAAAGAGGAGCGAAAGGGGAATGGAGCTTTGCAGGAGACAATTGATTCATTCTGGCATGCTTGCCAAGCATTGCAGCGTCTGAAAGATATTGGCCTGGCCACTCTTCAAGCTTGATAAAGGTCTATAATTGGGAACTATCTTCAAAGACTGTTGTCCGAGACTTTGTTGGAGAGAAAATGCATTGTAAATTAAATAAAAGGGATTTATCAGGACGAGGACTCAGCTTCGTGCTGTTGGGGAAGCCTAAGTCAGAACAGCAGCTACTGAAATAGGGAAGAGGAAAAAGCCTCTCGAGAAAGCACCAATCACATAAAAGACAACGAGCAACACTCACAAAGTCAGGACACTACCATTTATCTGCAAGAAAATGGAAACAGGATGGGGATTGGTCGTGAGGACACAAATTTTCCTGCCATGAAGTTTTTGGTGACCATGAAATGGATGAATGAGTTGGAGAGAGGCCCTAATTAACAAGGCCTAATTAACTGCCAGATCTGTTGGTAGAAAGCTAGAAACCCACAAAGCTCCCTTTTAGAAGGCCAAAAGATTTGTTCACAGTCCAATATTGGGTAAAGGGTATACTTTAGGCAATTTGGTGCCTTTAAATGTTTTAAAGCAACAGTGCCAAGGACTCGGCATTGAACTTTCAACTTGCAGGTTACATATCTTATGTTTGTAGTTTAGTCTTCTTGTCTAAACTACAAACTCTAGGCACTCTGTTGCAACTTGCAGCTTGTTAAATATATGCATGCATGTGACTGAGAACCCAAAAGTCATCTAAAGAGGTTGGGGGTCCTTGGTGCTCTATGACCTTGCTTGCTTTCTTGGAGACATTTCATTACCCAAACTAGGTAACATCATCAGCGCTAGCACTGAAGGCAACCAAGCTCAGAGAGGACCAAGGACCCATCCACCTCCTTCCTTAGATGACTTTTGATCCTCAATCACATGCAACAATACATTTAACAAGATGCAAGTTGCAACAGAATGCCTGGAGTTTGTAGTTTAGACAAGAAAACCCAACTACAAACATAAGATATGTAATATGCAAGTTGAATGTTCAGTGCTCCCCTCATTTCAACCCTGAACTGCAAATATTCTCCCTTATTGGCAAAAGTCATCTAGGAAATGAACCGTAGAGACCTTTTCATTGTTCATGGATTCTAAATAAAATAACTGAATTTAATAAACTATGTTGAGTTCTTTAATGACATAAAAGTCCTGCAATTAAAGTGGATGAAACAACATAACAACCTGAGAATAGAAAATGTAACAGTAATGTACATAGATAGTCCTCAACTTATGGCACTCAATTGAGCCCAATATTTCTCTTGGTAAGCAGCTGTTAATTGAGCTTTGCCCCATTTTATGATCCTTTTTGCCACAGTTGTTAGGCAAATCTTATACAGCGAATGTTGCTGAAGCCAGTCCACCCTTCGGCTTCTGCCTCCCAGCAATTTGCCTCCTTGCAGGAAACAGTAAACAGCCTGGTCTGCTTCAGAACAGCCTGATTTAGCATAAGCAGCTGATTGTTGTTTGGATCTGCCTCCAGGAATACCAACGATCAGCTGTTCTAGTCTGCAGGGATTGCCATCGCCTATTGCCACCTCCGTGTGCCCCATTTTTGGCCTCTTATGTGCCCCATTTCAGCCTCCATGCTCCCTGGGAGACTGAAAATGGGGCACACGGAGGCAGCGATAGTTGATGGAAATCCCTGCAGACTGGAACAGCTAATCATTGGTATTCTGGGAGGCAGATCCAAGTGACAATCAGCTGCTTATGCTAAATCAGGATGTGCTGAACCAGACCAGGCTGTTTGCTCTTTGCTGTAAGGAGGCAAATCGCTGGGAGGCAGAGGTAGATTTTTTTTCCCCTTGTTTTCCTCCCCAAAAGCTAGGAGCATGTTATAATTCAGAAGGTGCTTTTACTACCGCTTCTATGGGCGTGGCTTAGTGGGTGTGGCAGGGGAAGAATAATGCAAAATCTCCAGTCAGAGGTTGTATTTTCCAGTTCTCCGAACTACTCAAAATTTCTGCTACCGGTTCTCCAGAACTGGTCAGAACCTGCTGAATACCACCTCTGAGGTTAGACTAGAAGACCTCCAGGATCCCTTCCAACTTATTCTGTTGTCAGGTGCTGAAGTGACTTTCATCATCCAGGACCAAAATCTTCAGAACACAGCTCTTGACCCCTGAGAGGTTTACAGGGCTGTGCTTCAAAAAAAGAAAGGAGGGAGACCATGTGAACCTTGGATTTGATGTTATTTCACCTAAGTTAAATTTAAAGAACTTTTTTTTTCTTCAGTTAAAACATGCCCTATTCTTGGAGACTGCCTGGACAAGTTCCTGCAGTTTTCTTGGTAAGGATTTTCACAAGTGGTTTGCCATTGTCCCCTTCCTAGGGCTGGAATTTCTGACTAGACCAAGGTCATCCAGTGTCAGATCCAAAATCAAGAATGACCCATGGTCAATCTTTCAAACTGAGTTCCTTATTGTTTAACATCTATAAACTAAATCTTGCCAGACTGGGGACTCTACTATCTACATCTATAATATACTCTATAAACTATTAGGTAGGGGCTGTCTTCACCTTCTTTCTCTCACACATAATATCTGGACTGAGTTGCTTTTTATTCCTCTGGAGTAAATCCATTTCCTGACTACATTCCATCACACCCAGTTGGCTTTGTGCCCAAAATGGTGCTAGAACTCACCATCTCCCAGTCTGCACCCTGATACCTTAATAACTACATCAAAGTGGCTCTTTTAAATAAAAGTTAAATGCTGCTAAGGCAGGGGTAGGATTCAAATTTCTTAACAAGTGGGTCTGTGGGTGTGGCTTAATTTGTGGGTGTGGCTTGGTGGTCATGTAACTGGCTGGGCATGGCTTGTATGTAAATATTATAAATATTGATGTAAATATTGATTTTTTTATAAAAAAGTGCAACTTTTACCCAAAATCTGCAGGCAGGCAGATTGTGTTATCCACAGAATCACAGATTCATTCAGAGATCTATCTTTCTGCAATCAGCTACCTGAGTCTGTCACATAACATTTGCTGGCAAGCAAACTCTCAAAATTAACTCACAACACACTACGTTTGTAAATATTGATTTTTTTTATTAAAAAAGAGAAACTTTTATCCAAAATCAGGCAGAGCAAGCAGGCAGATTGTGTTGCTCACAGAATCACAGATTCACTTAGAGATCTGGGTTTCTGCCATTTGCTACCTGAGTCTGCACTGAATAATAGAAACTTCAGGCTCAGCTCTGCTTTTAGATTAGCTCAAAAGCAAGAAATCCAATGATCTCCTGCTTTCTAGCTGATCTAAATCTCCTGGCATAGCAGAAAAGCTGATGATTGGGGGGGAGGGGAAAATAGGAAGGAACTTAGCAGGCAAGTTTGATGGCATGCATACCAGGTAAGGAGTGAGTGGGCAGGGCTGGACCAGCCAATGGTGCGATCTGCCAGTTCTCCAGCAGGTAGAATCCCACCCCTGGTGAGAGTGTGCTTTGTGCGCTCATGTAGACCATTTCCTAAAAACCTCAGCTGTGCCGCCTGGACAGCTGACAAGTGCTGCAAGGGTGCATAGTGTTTGAAAATCCTCTTCTTTCCTGCTTTTCAACCTCAGCTGCTTTGTGCAGCACAGCTGAGGTTGAAAAAGCAGGAAATAAAGAGCAACCAAGAGCCCGGGCAGGCGGCTGGGCCAAACAGAGCAGCAGACACCGAGCCGGTTCAGCGTCTGCTGCTCTTCAGAGCTACCGGTTCTATAGAACCAGGCCAAACCAGTAGCATACCACCCCTGCGCTAATATAATCATTATCTAGATGCATGCATATAGTAATAACACTTAGACTTATATATCACTTCAACAGTACTTTACAGCTCTCTCTAAGCAGTTTACAGAGTCAGCATATTGCCCCCAGCAATCTGGGTCCTCATTTTACCGACCTCGAAAGGATGGAAGGCTGAGTCAACCTTGAGCAAGTGAGACTCGAACTGCCAAGCTGCAGGCAACTGGCAGTCAGCAAAAGTAGCCGGCATTGTAATCACTGCACCGCCATGGCTCTTATGTATACATTATGTATATTCCTTCTGTCACATTAATTTGTGAGGATCTCTGATGAAAGGACTGCAGCCAAAATTTCAAGAGTACTAGGACTTCCAGCTTGGGGACCTCTAGAGCCCAACCTGAGAGTCCCGATTGCACACTTTTTGCTCTCCAAGCGTATTTTTATACATGCTGTGATTCCAGCCAGTAATGGCTGGAATTAATGGAGTTTGTGTAGCAGATGACAAACACACCGTCAGTCTCAAGTCCATTCATGACCACAAGAAATCTAGCTCCAGCCCACCATGAATTCCATTGACTCTTATCTGCCACCAATTTGCTTTGATCATTAGTAGTTCAGATTCTTGTAGAGAGCTTCATCTCTCTACAATACATTCATCTGACTGCCTGGACTCCTTATTTCCTGCACTTGACAAGTTATAACCTAATCCAAATGGAGATTGCCCAGATCAAGTAATGGGAGGTTGAAAAGATAGGATGCTATTCTTCTGAATTACAGACAGACTTGCCACCTTTTGGTGGACTGTGGCACTTTCTTCAAACTGGTTGCATCAATGAGAGACTACTTATAAAATAAAACCTGTTGGTAACAATTATAAAGAACCTCCACAGAGTAAAATATGCATTTTGACTATTGCTTTCTGTTTTCTATGCTGTATTAGTCTGAGGCTCAGAAGATGATAAGATGGGTTGGGGGATGTTTTCCTCATTTCAGGCGGTGGGATTTCTTCTTTAGAAGAAGATCCCCATAGGATTTTTTTAAACTACTAAATCGATATGCCATCTGACTCTAAGTAAGGTTGCCTTAATAAAAAGTGTCTTCAAGAAGCATTGCAGAATCCTCACAGGTTTTCCACTTTTTTTAAATCCAAAAGCCAGACTAGCAATGCCAAAACATCAACAGAAAAATAATGAGTTTGTTTCCCCTATGTAAAACAAAACAAAACAAAAAATCAATGCCTATTATTGATACTGCGGTGATGGTATTTCAGTAAGCCTACCAACCTAAAGTTCAATCCACTCATCAGACAGCATGGATATATCAAAGAGTCCCCTCTCTGTGCTTCCCCCAACCTCCACCGGTTTATGAGAGTCACTCAACACAACTTTACTTTTCCTTATGCTAAAAGGAGAAAGGATAATTAACCCTCTTTTTAGGTTTACACAAAGTGCAGCACATTTCAGTTGTAAAGAGTCCACACAGTTGGCATCTTTACAAGGGCTCTCTGTGCTGCTTTACAAGTGAATTTTTATCTAAGGAGTGGTGGCTGTGATCAAACAGATTGCCTGAGGCGGCCAGTTTGGAGATGAGCCCTGGCCTTCGTTTGAAACACACTTCAGGCTTCAGTTCCAACTGAAGGAGTGACAAGTAGCATAAAGGAGACTGTCTGGTTCCATTTAACTGGGCCTGGAGTGCAAATGATTGCTACACTGAAGTTCTTGAGTGGCAGACATGTATTTCCTTGAGAAAAAGACCAGGAGGATCTGAGCCAAAAGAAGCAAGAAAGAATCTCTGTGTGGAATAATGTGGCGCACAGAGAATGTCCCCATTCACCGACAGAGACCCAGCCTCTTCAGAGAGTAGGTGGCTGGCCTTTGAACTCTAACCCTCACCTCGATAGAAGAAAATAGGAATGGATATTTAATTGTGTGATGGCTCCTTGGATTACATGACCATTAACTGCGGAGTATTTTCTTGGCCTTTGATGCAAACTACTACTATCCGTTAGGCTCCAGTGCACAACCTGTGCTTTCAGGCAAAGCAATATCGGTTTAGAGGTGTTGAATCTAACTTGAGAGTTAATGTGCAACTCAATCCATTTATTTCTGACCGGAATTGACTCAAGGGCTATTTTCTTCCTGAGTTTCACATCTTTTAGAAACAGATTTGCATTCAAAATATAAACCAGATTTTTTTTTTGTGGGGTGGGGGAGGATTGCTTGTTTTTCTTTTGAAACAGGAAGAAACTTGCCAAGATGGATAATTTTCATTGCATTCATCCACATGTCCTTTTTGATACAATGTGAAGATTCCCCACTATTTGCTAAAGACATATCCTGACAGCCAAACCTCCAGCTCATGGCTGGTCAGATATTGAGGCAGATTAAAGTTGGGGTGAGATGTTCCAGCATGAAACAAGTATTTGCTGTCCTTTGCTGACAGAAGACCTTCCATGAAGATGCTCTAGGTTGCCTGGAGGAGGAACTTTTGGAAGTTAATATTTAGCTGCCTTTGAATTGTCCACTGCAGGATTGTCCTTCCCACCCAGCTGGCGAGTCCATGACCATGCTGGCTGTAGATGCCAGAAGAACCAGGCACCTCATCTGCATCGCCTGCTCCTTCTTCTTTTTTTGAAAATGGAAATAATGACCTCACGGAACACCTACTGTGAGCCCTCCAAAAGGTCAATATTTTCTTTAGCACCAAAAAAACCAGAAACTCCACAAAACACCTGTGGGAGCTCCTGCCCCATCCTGCACAAGAGCTGACTTTTGTTGAGGCAGTTCTCTTCAATAGCTTGGAAATCATGTGAGGTCTTCCTAAAAGTTCTAACCATAGGAATATTGAGATAGCAATATTGCATTATTTTCAGTGGCTGGGAAGGAACAAATGGCTGCATTGCGGGATGTCAAGGTTCTGGTGCTATGAAATACATGAAGCTCATTGCAAAGGGCTTCCTGAGAGTTTCTCAAAGCCCCAAGACTGACTGCAGCAGAGGTTAGAAGAACCAGCTATTGGTAACTCACTGTGACCCCCCATTAAATGATGCTGACTTGAAAGTATACCATTTAGCATGATAAATTTAGGTTCTGCGGGCCACCACATTATCACAGGCATTAGGGAGAGTCAGTTCTTAAACCATATTTAAATGGTGATAGTAACAAAGCTTGCATTCTGCCATGTTTCTGGATTTCTAGAAGATTGGGATAATATTTATGCTGAGCTTAAGAAATATTTATGAAGTCATAGTTCCATAATAGTAGGTAGGTGTGTGTCTGTGTGTGTGTGTCTGTGTGTCTGTGAATGTATACATAGGTTGCCCACTGTGTGTCTATGCTTCTCAAGGGAAAGAGCACTCTGAACTTACAGTTATCCTTCTGTCAACATGTGTATAAGCCTCTCGGCAAAGGGATGACAGGGAAACTGTCTACAGTCTAGTTCTTATCCTGGGAACTGGAAGCCTGCCAGCAAAGTCTTTCCAGTCCATCTTCTCCTGACTTCCTTGTCTGCCAATATCTTGAGATATGTTGCTATAGCAATCTGGATGGTGAGAAATAAATGGTGAGGTAAAGGGTGTGTCCTCCCCACAGTATTCAGTTTAGCATCGGTGGTTCAGGGGCCAAAAAAAAAAAAAAAGGCCTATTTGCTTTAAACCAATTTACAGCTTTTTCCCATCATCACAAAGCGCCTGAGCCTGAAGGTCTGACATACACCTCTAAGAATTCAAACCAAAATGAATTCAAACGTGCATGCTTCTGTTGTTTCTTCCTCGTTTGCTCTTTCCAAGGGAACAACGTTACCCTGGCCAACTTTTTTTTTCTTCCCTGGTTTTATGGCACTGCTATCCATAGAGCAGCTTAAACGTTCATTCTTAGCTGTTGCAGTTCTAAAGTAGTATTTTCTCTCTTATCCCAACACATTTTTTTTCTTGTGGAAATGAGCCAGCCTATTTCATCAGCGAATACTGAAAAAATAACTAAATAGATTTGTACTATATGCCATTGATGGTGTCCTGACATGAAATACCAAGCCCAGGCATCGGATTCAGCCTTATTTGATGCATGCACTGAATATTCACCTTTAAAGTGATAAATTCACTGTGTGCAGGGGAGAAACCTTGGGAGATAGGAGGAAGATCCAAGACTGGACAACTGTCATGTACATCTCCATCTTCACATTCCAGGAGTTGTAGTTTGTCTCATTCAGCTGAGACACCAAGAAACCTCCTCCCATTACACTGACAGAGGCCATGTTGCCTGTTTTCCTTCACAAGCCACTAACCATGATTAAACCACATTGCACAACTGCTCTGGCTCTGGTGCAAGCTCTCACTGGGTTTCTCCTCTCTCTAAGCTCTCCTTCTCTGACCTTCTCTCTGTGCTCTGTGCCATAATCTCTCCAAGTGTTTGCAGCATGACTACTATTGTGAGAGAACCCAGGAACACAACACAGGACACAGAGGCTTTGTCTTTTAACAGTAGTTTATATACAAGACTGCTTTATACATACATTTACATGTTAGGCACATACCAGGCAATCAATCAATCTTCATTACTCTGCACAGAGAACTACAATGGAGATAGAACATGAGGAGAGAGAGAAGCTCTCTCATGGCCGCCTTTATATAGACAGCTTCTTAAAGCAGCGATAATTCTGCTGACCCATCCTTAGTCTTAAAATGGCAATACCCTGCGGACTCATTCTCATTGCATCAGCATTTACAGCAGCCTTACAGCAGCTGGTCAGCTATTAAATCATCAATACCTTAACCCAAAAGCTACCACTGAAGCAAAAAGGCCATGGGCAGCACCTCAGAAGGAACCCTCACTAGTTTTTTTGGAAAATAAAGGAGGGTAAATGTCTTTTAGAGCTTGCAAGACTGGTTTCACCCCTTCAAGGTAATCAAAACAAACAAGAAGCACAACTCATGAGTAGGAACACTACCTTTGTTGTAATAGTAATAGAAGCTTGCAAGTCAGAAAGTAAATATGTTTGTTATTTTGTCACCAGCAAAAAGTAAGGCAATATATTCACAGATATCATGGAAATGTTGATGGAGGTGATGAACTGTGAGAGGGAGCCAAGAGTCCTAGTGGACTACTACTTAAGTATGAGCCAGCAGTGTGCTTCAGCTGCCAAAAAAGCTAATGCTGTCCTAGGCTGCATCCACAGAGGAATAGTATCAAGATTATGTGAAGTATTAGTACTGCTATATATTTTATGCTATATATTTAGTAAAACTACACTTGAATATTGCATCCAATTTTTGATCACTGCAATACAGAATAGAGATTCTGGAAAGAGTGCACAGAAGAGCAACAAAGGTTATTAGGGGATTAGAGGCTAAGACATGTGAAGAAGAGTTGCAGGAAGTGGGTTTGTCTAGGCTTTCAAAGAGAAGGACTAGGGGTGACATGGAAGAACTAAGCAATCAGTAGAATGGGTTGTCTTGAGACCTTGTGGGTTTTAAAGAAGAGATTGGAGAGACATTTGTCTGGAATGGTATGGAGCAGGGGTGTCAAACTCATGTTGTCATAGCCACATCACACAATGTATCGGGACTTTTTTCTCCTTCGCTAAACTGGGTGTAGCCAGCACCTGATGCATCAGGCCCATGGGCTGGGAGTTTGACAGCCCTGGTATAGAGTCTTCTGTGTGAGCATGGGTTGGATTGGAAGACTTTCAAAGTTTCTTCCAACTCTGTTACTGTCCTTTCAATTGAAGATTGCTTGTTGCAGGGAGATATTAAATGATGAGTAGACTGGAAGAAATGCAGAGAATGGGAATATAAAAAAATATTTGTAGCTTATCTGGCACAGCCAGCTCTTGAACCTGAGGTTGCCAGCTGGAAAATGGTGGATCCCAGAATGTCTGCTGTAGAGCACACTGGACTCTCTATGGACCAGGCTGCTTTCAGGCTTGACTAAGTTCTAGTGGATTTTAGGATTTAAACAACTGTACATGGGTCCCTATCCTATACATGGGAAAATCTGTGTTCAATAGGCTAGAATAAAGGGTCTGAGTGACTCATAGACCAACAAACATTTGATAGCAGAACGAAATATGAAGCCACTTACGACTTCCTATGTGCACTAATTTAAATTAGAACATGTTCCTGATACACATCCATTGCCAGTGTCCTTTGGGGAAAAAAAAATCTTAGCATAGTCTTTCAAATGAATGAAACTGATTTGCATTTGGCTGATTCCAGGTCAATTGCTGAGAACGATGATGGTCTCTCTCATCGGAAGTCTTCAGATACAAGCCAAATAGCTATCAGCAGGAATGCTGAAATTCTGGCCTGGCCTGGATCAGATGATCTACTTGGTCATCTCCAATTCTCTCATCCTATGCCTTTAGACATCAGTCCTGGGAGACACAAATGGAAAGTGCACAAATGGAGCACTGTCAAAAAATTCTCTTGGCAAAATCTTATCTTACAGTAATGAAGACATTCGAATTTGTTACAGGATGAGAAACTAGGGTGGTTTCCACTGTGAATTAAGAACAGCTGCTCTGAGAAACCTTTGAAGAACTTTGAGAACATAGAATCATAACACTGGAAGGTACCTCAGAGGTCTTCCAATCCAATCTCAAGACAAGAAAACTTATATCATCCTGGTCAAATGGTTGTTCAGTCTATTTTGGAAAATCTCCAGTGATGGAGTACCCACAACTCTGGGAGGCAAGCTATTCCACTGTTTAATTGTTCTCGCTATCAGAAAACTTTTCCTTACTTCTTACTTCTCTTTATCAAGGTTCATACATTACTTCTCCTGTTCTTTCATGCTTTGGAGAACAAGTCAACTCCCTCATCTCTGTGGCAACTCTTCAAGCACTGGAAGGCAGCTGTCTTATCACCCCTAGTCCTTCTCTTCTTTAGACTAGAAATACCTAGCTCCCTCAACTGTCCATCATACGATTTAGCCTTCAGACCCTTTATAATCTTTGTTCTTCTTCTCTGTACACTTTGCAGGGTCTCAGCCTCTTTTTTGTATTGTGGTGATCAGAACTATACTCAGTACAGTATTCTAAGTTCGGCCTCACTGGTGCGTAACTCACTTTTTTCCCCAAACTGTGCAGTTTTTGAGAAAGATTTTTTTTTAAAGGAAGTTGAATTGCTGTTCTACTCACTCAGCCTTAGTCTTTCTTTTGTAGGAACTAGAATGGAAGGAAGAAGAAAGCAGCTGGGAAAACAGTATCATGGCACCATTCAGGAAGAAGTAGGCATGGCTGTGCACTGTGCAATTTTTTAAACAAAACACAGCTGGGTTGCCTGCAGACTTGAAGGCAAAAGGGTTATGCCAAGTATGGGTGAAATTTAATCCCCTTGGAAATCTCTCTGGCCCTTGCTATGGCCCTGTGACCTTTCACCCCTGGTTTTTTTTTTCCAGGTCATTCACCCAACATTCTCCATGCTCTTTCTGATCTTGTCTTCTTTTGGAGAAAGAAGACCAAAGACAAGCGTTTGTTAACTATCAAAGTCACAAGACTGATTAAAGTGGCTGTTAGAAGCCCTTGGCTTTATTAAATTGGGATCAGTATTATCATTCTTTTCTCTTCCCTGTGATGCCAAAAATAATAATTGCACATCTAACTAAGAACTGCTTCAAGAGGAGAAGAAGAAATAGCCTATCATGAAGATTTATGGCACTGCAGCTGTTTGTTAGCAATATCACTAACTAAACATGACATGAAGATCAATTAAGGCACTCCTGTTTAGTCAGATATGCGTATAAAAAGGCCAAGCAGAAAATAAAAGCCACTAGGTGGCACTGTGGTTTTGCAGAAAACTGAGATTAGTTTACAGCAGCTACTTTAAATATTTTTGTTTTTTTAGAATTTCATTATTGCCTACATTATTTTAAAAAAACATTTCAAAATTCTTGGAAAATGAAAAGATAGTTAGTCAATCATACCTTCACTGTAATGTATCTAGCAACTTTCCCATCTTCCAAATGTATATAGTGTCACAACACATATGGAAATCAAATCAATTCTGATGTATGTATTACCAAATAATCAGAAATTAAATACAGCTTTAAAAGACCAAGTGGCATACTATTCAATGAATTCTGAAAATCTTCCTTCTTTCTTCAAAATTCTAATTCTTCTTGGTTTTGTTGCATATTTTGTTAGATCAATCACGTCTAGGTTGATTTCAAACAATATCCCCACTTCCATTCAGTGGAAGTGAGAATCTCAGCAGAATCTTCCGAATGGTTTTACTGCATAGTAGACAACATGTTCCTTGCTGGGTCATTCTTTCAAAGATATGTCCTTACCTAAACACAGAAAAAGAAAGACCATGTTTGGACAAAAGAAGCAGTAGAAAGAGGAGCAACTGTTCAACTTATTTATTTATTTGGGTGTGTGTTTGTTTGTTTAAATTTATATTGCCCCTCTCACCAATAAGGAGATTCTGGGTGACTTATGATGGCTTTCCCATTGACTTTCCTTATAGGAAGGGAGTGTTGGAAATCGCAATTACTTGACAGTGTTTGACTGTAGAAGTGCAGAAGCACAGCAATGCTGAAGCAGACACTATTTTGTCACATTTCAATCCCAAAGGAATCATCTGCCCCACATTTTGAATGCATTCGGTAAGCTATCCCATTTTAGATATATTGATTCAAAATTGGTTACCCTATGAGGTTACCCTATTTGCTCAAAAGCAGGTTACAAACAACAGCATTAGCAATAGCACTTAAACTTATATACCGCTCTATAGTGCTTTACTGCCCTCTCTAAGCGGTTTACAGAGTCAGCTTATTGCCCCCAACAATTTTGGTCCTCATCTTACCCACCTCAGAAGGATGGAAGGCTGAGTCAACCTTGAGCCTGGTGGGATTTGAACTGCCAAATTGCAGGCAGCCATAGTCAGCAGAAGTAGCCTACTGTACTGCACTCTAATCACTGCGCCACCGCGGCTCTTGTGAGAATTTAGTAGTATATAGATATTTTTTAATTAACCTGACTCCTGTCATATTTCTTTCTTTTAGATCTCCCAAACCTGAGGACAAACACTGATAAAATACATGACAGCCCAGCATAGGCAAAAGCCTGGCGAATTGATGTCATTTCTATTTGTCTTGGGATGTTGTTGCTATTGTTACATGTGGTCAGTGGTAGCTCAATAGGCAGAGTAAATGACAGCTATCAAATAAACACTGACAGGCTGCAGTTCTCAGTGTTCCACTATTAACAGCAATAGCAAGCAATAATTGATGATTGGGTTTCTAAGAGCACATACATAAATATGTCCATAATCATATCATTTTGATGTCAAATAAATCTGCAAACAGACAAAACAGCCTCCCAAAACACTGAGATATCCTCAGAAAGGGAAAGGCCACTTTGATCCTTCCTTAGGAGAAATTTAAGAATGGGATTGGCAAGAAAGTCATTGAAGGCACTGGCTCCCACTCCCATCCTTAAAACTGTCTTGAAACCATAAACAATTCAAGATAGCTGGTAGAAAGAGAGAATTTTGCACCAGTATTTGGGTCTTGAGGAAGTGCTCAAGGATGAGAATGTGACAGAGTGGAACAATTCTTCCTGCGGTTATTCTCACTCGTAATACAGTGCTTCCAAATAGCAATAACAATAGCACTTAGACTTATATACCTCTTTATAGTGCTTTACAGCCCTCTTTAAGCAGTTTACAGAGTCAGCATATTGCCCCCAACAATCTGGGTCCTCATTTTATCCACCTCGGAAGGATGGAAGGCTGAGTCAACCTTGAGCCTGGTGAGATTCGATCTGCCAAATTGCAGGCAGTTGGCTGCAGAAGAAGTAGCTTGCAGTACTGTACTCTAACCACTGTGCCACCGAGGCTCTTAAGTGCTAAATTAAATCAACCATTTTTCATTAGGTTTCTGCAATTAATACCTGGATGCTTAAGATCCTTTATGTGTCCTAAGACCTTGCGAACCACTTACCCTCAATAGCTCCATGTTCAAAATGCAGATGCAAAGAAAAATGTAGCTGCTTAATATACACAATATTTGCATCTGAACTGCCCAGAGTTGGTGAGAATCAGGGGTGTAAAATTTAATACGTTGTTGTTGTTAAGTCAAGGGGGCAGGCTACACAGACGGACAGACACCCCCAGAACCCCCACACACCTCTCTCTCTCTCTCTCATATGTATATGTGTGTGTGTGTGTGTGTTTTTCTTAAATTTTCGCGGGTACTTACATGTATGGTATTCAGCTTTGTTCGGGTATTTTCCTACGTCATTGTAGTTGTGCTTTTAAAGTTGTAGTGACATTTTGGCAGAATCTCATCTGCCATCATCAGGCTTGTGTATTGGGTTCGTCTGTGTGTCAGGCTTTTGCAGCCATTTCTGCTTTAAATTTGGTGCTAGCCTCATGCTTTGTTAGAGTGGTTTTTTTCTTCATCCTGGTTGGTTGGGAGTCTTGGTCTATGTTTATTGGTCTTGGAGAACACAGCAAACTCCAAGACTATACATATAAATACCCGCGAAAACTTAAGAAACCACTTAAGAGAGAGGGAGAGGGAGAGTCACTTTTCAGAACTGTTGAACTAGAAGAAAAGAAGTTTCACATTTGTGTGTGTCTGTGTGTGCAGCCATATACATACCAACAACTTTCCTTATCAGTTAATTTCCTCAAGTTGTGATTAAGCAAGTTCAAGTGGCAGAGTGAGTTGTATATTATACAGAATTTAGATATTACACAGAGGAAGGAATCCAGAGTTTAGCTTTGCCCAACCTAGGAGATACCAGCATTCAGTGACCAACAGAAGAGTCATGCTACTGGCTTTCAGTTTGATAACTCACAAACTATGCGGGCTTAACATAATCAAGGATTTCTTCATTTATCGTCCAAAGATGAGAAAGCCAAGTAATTGCCACAAAATTTTTGAGAACTTCATCAGGTAGGAGACATCTCTCAGAATCCATTCCTGCATTGCTAGAATATTTAAACTAATCCTATATTGTGGCTGACGTCTTCCTACAACTCTCCCTCAAAACAGTGAGATTTTCATTCAAATTTTTCCTTCAGTCAGACTTAAGAAGTCAGATTTAAGAAGTGAATGTTCTATGCATGTTATGGATGGTTTTGTGCCACCCACACATACGTACACACATACCGTATCACTAAACCAGAAAAAAATGCTTTCAGTCTTAACTGAAAACAAAAAATAGTGATATAATCCCATTTTCCATTGTTTGTAGTAAGGTTACCAGATGTGGCTTGCAAAAATCCAAAGTACCATTAGATGGCAGCAAATATTTTTCTCTGTCCCTTTGCTGTCAACTAGTAGTGGTTTCTGTAAGCCCAGATCTGATAGCACTATTCTGCAGTTAGTTCTAAGCTTACCAAATCCACAACTAACCTTCATGAAAATCTTATCTCCAAGGAAATAAAACTTTGGTTTGATTTCACAAAGAGGCCTTATCTTAAATAGCAGAAGTAATAATTTGGGAAAGAACAAACTGTTTAGTTCTTTGGGGACCAAAGAACACAAACTATGTTGACTATGTTTTTGTGAAGTGTAATTCATGAAAATCTGAGCAAGAAATTAACGACCTCTTTTAAATTGATAAAAAATATTGACAATAAAACCTAGAACTGAGCCTCAGTTCACAAGATTTGATGATGCCTTGATTTGCTGATCTAAAGGCACATCCAGACATGTGGTAATGTAATTTAACCTATTTTTCATCATCAGTGGTGTGTGCATTTGGGCCTGTCTGCACTGTTTTAATTCAAAAGGAGTTAGGAAAAGATAGGAAAAAGAACCCCTTTCTGGAAGTAAAAACAGCCACCCATTACTCTGCCTATGGGGAAGAGTTTTGACAAATGTCTAAGCTATGAGTTTATCCATCAGAACCTGCTACAACACCTGGTCCATAAGACTAAGCTTAACACAAACTGCCTGGTAAACCATAGGATGCATTTGATCGGCTTCCATAAGGACACCATAACTTTATCAGGCTCCATGGAGGAAGCTAACTTTTCAGCTATCTTATAAATGTATTTTTTTAACATCCATTATTAAAAATATAGCCACAATATACTGAGTCAGATATTGGTCTGTCTAGCCTAGTAGTGCCAATAGCAAGTGCTGCAGAATGTATTATGGCCCCATGGAGAGATTGTGGGGGTTTAATTTAGAACTTTGTGCATGCAAAGCAAGTACTATATCATTAAGATATAAATTCTCCTCCTAATCTCTGCTACAGGGAAGAATCTCTATCTTAGTAATATAATCCAAATTGTAAAAAAAAAAAAAGCAGTTATTATTTTTGAGTTTTCTATAGCTTTGAAAAGCAATAGCAATTGGGCTAGTTTCATTCCCTTCTAATCAAGAGTGAAAAGGACTAAGACTCAAATTAAAGGCCCCTTATTACATTTGCAAAGGATTCTTGATTTAACTTCGTTCAATGCTTGTGTGGGCTTTCGATCTGCTCCCCACCCATTTTGTCTCTGGTTCTGGCAGTCATTTCCCAGCATAAAAGTTTGCATTGGTTTATTCTTTCAACTTCCACCTTCCTTTAGCAAAACATAGTCTCATTGCTTTGTCTCCAAAAACCATCACTGCATTGAACCACTTGACCTAAAAGGTGAGTTGTCTAGGATTTGGCTAGTTTTTATTGACTGACAGGCCTTAGCATTGTTTGCATTTGTAGAACAGTTGAATTACTACTATTTATCTGTTCTTTGTTTCTTTAGTGCCAGGATGAGCAACTAAGGATTAAATACAAGCAGAAAGGCTGGAATGAGTTCTTGCTCTTAGTCCTTGGTTTACATTCCCTCTGACCATATCTATCCAAAGAATTACTCTCTTTGATTTAACACAATACTTTTGTGGCTCTTATCTCAAAACAAATTACCTCAACTGATGAAGATTTCCCTAAGTTCTAAGAGTACATTTTCCATGTCCATGAGGTCATTTATCAAACCATATGGCAATGTTAAATTGATGAGGTGCCTCTCTTGATTAGTAAGTGTTCACTTATTTCTCAGATATTGTTTATCCTATGTACCCTATGTAAAGAGTACAAAGAAGAGCAGCAAAGATGATTAAGGGACTGCAGTCACATAAAGAACAGTTGCTGGAATTGGATATGTCTAGTTTAATGAAAAGAAGGACTAGGGGAGATATGATAGCAGTGTTCCAATCTCAGGAGTTGCCACAAAGAAGGGAGAGGTCAACCTATTTTTCAAAGCACCTGAAGCAGGACAAGAAGCAATGGATGGAAACTGATCAAGGAGAGGGGCAACTTAGAACTAAGGAGAAATTTCCTGACAGTTAGAACAATTAATCAGTGGAACAAATTGCCTCCAGAAGTTGTGAGTGCTCCAGAATTATGAATGCTTTTTAAGGAGAGATTGGACAAGCATTTGTCTGAAATGGTATAGGGTTTCCTGCCTGAGCAAGAGGTTGGACTAGATACAGTGGTCCCCAACCTTGGCAACTTAAAGACTTATGGACTTCAATTCCCAGAATTCCTCAGCCAGCAAAGCTGGCTGAAGAACTCTGGGAGTTGAAGTCCACAAGTCTTAAAGTTGCCAAGGTTGGAGATCCCTGGACTAGAAGACCTTCCACCTCTGTATTCAGTTATTTTGCTCTACAATTGTTAAAGATGGATTTGATCCAACTCAGACAAAGAGAGACACAACCTAGAACTAGAGAGACATTTCCTGACACTAAGAACAATCAACCAGTGGAACAACTTGCCTTCAGAAGTTGTGGGTGTTCCATCACTGGAGGCTTTTAAGAAGAGACTGGGCAGCCTCTTGTTTGAAATGGTGTAGGGTCTCCTGCTTGACAAGGGTTTCGACTAGAAGATATCCAAGGTTCCTTCCTGTTATCCTGTTACCCTATTGAGATCGGTTTAGCTGACTTCAGTGAAGAAACTAATTTTTTTCTCTCTAGTAAGGGCTGAAAAATACATGAAACAGACTTACTACTGTCTAGTGACTGAGCAATTATTTGCAATGGACACAAATGCAATAATCAACTTTAAATTACAGTCATTTGGTATATTGATGCTGGGTTAGAAACCAGGAGACTGTGAGTTCTAGACCTCTCTTAGCTATGAAAGAGGGCTGGGTGACTTTGAGCCAGTCACTCCCTCTCAGCCCAACCCATATCACAAAGTTGTGTTTTGGGGGAAATGGGAGACAGAACTATTAGATTTACCTTGATGAAAACATTCTTATTCTTTTATGCTTCAAGGATTTTTCCTCCTTTGACTGCAACTTCTGATCATGAATATTAAAAAGAAAGTGAAGGCTGGAAGACATTGAGATATCACCAGATATTCATGCATAGAAAAAAATATTCTGAAAATAGAATTATTACTTGTGTTGTACTACTCAAGGATAAATATTTCAGGCCCTTTTGCACATATTCATTTGTTCAGATTTAGATAGGGATCAAGAGCAGAAAAAAAGTTAAGAAAAATCATGCACCAAACATGGAATATGTTTGTGTATATACAGAATAAAAAAACAGAAGTAGAAGGGACCTCGAAGGTCTTCTAGCCTAACCCCCTGCCCAAGCAGGAGCGCCTAAAGTTGCAGAGATGTTCAAAAGAATTGGGGCTTTCATTGTGATATTTAACTGTCATCAAGCTGATTTTGAGTCTCTATCCCACAATAGATGCTATTTCCACTTTATGTATCTCGGTTCACTGTATAATCTACTGGATGTAAATTAGTAACAATGTACTCATTTTAAATTGTACAAATCATGTTCTGTCTTCAACTACTAGAAGATGGTGAATCCTGCTGTCTGATATGTCCTGACAGCAGGCAATAGGATCTCACTTTTTCCCAGGTGGATGGCTTTGCATTTTGGTGGGAGAAACACTGCAAAGAGCACTCGTACAGGTGAGTTTCTTTCAGGTATATTCCTTCAAGGAGCTCTGAGCCTGTCTTAACTTCCTGGTGAGTTTTCCCTTTTCTGCTTAAGATCTGCTTCGAAGAATCTCGCAACACGTGACTTCTGTGCTGTGATGTTTCCAGACATAATGCCAAGATGTTCTTTTGCTTATCGGTCCTGGGAGATTTAAAACAGGAAATTTGCCAGCTGCTTCTGCCAAGTGTTAATTGAAAGGAAGAGGTTGGGACATCTGAAGTTTGTATTTGGTGTTAAAGGTCAATTGAAAGAGGGGCTGGGGGAGGAAGAAAACTTTCAATTGTCACAGAGAGAAGCAATGGAGGAAAGGGCTTAGCTTTTTGTGGCTTATTTCCAAATTCTCTTTTTATTAGATAACTGACAGCATTGTTTCATCTTCATTACTGCCACTATTCTTTATTGTATCAAGGTGGGTAATATAAATCTTGTGTGTGGGGGGGTGTTTCTAGTTACTGTCCTCTGAAATAACTCTCCTTTTATATTGTTTTTCCATGCAGCTTTAGGCTTTTACTTTTTTTATAGTAGGCACTTCTGAGAAAAGCAAATATTTGTGAAGTGGTTGTTCATTTAAGAGTCACAGAGCAATATTTTTTTTTATTTTCTACAATGAGTAACAAAGGGTTTCATGTCTGTTTTTTTTAGCAGAGCTGGAACAATTATCTTCTTAGTGGCATTGGGAAAAGAGATTGACAAACAAACACATATTCACTTCAGGGAGTAAAACATGACAACTGTATAAATATGGCCTTTTAGATTAATATGTTTCTGATAATAGGCACAAAAATATCAGGTGATAAAGTTCTGGCATTAGACTTGGCAATGATGATACTGAAGTGGTTGATAGATGATCCTAAAAGGCAGAAGGGTATCAGCAATAAAAGAATAAGTCAAGAATGTGCCAGATGTAAAGAACAAATTAACAATCCTATTGCATCAATTGTAAAACATAACGGAGCAGCTATACGTGGGTGATTATGATTAGGAAGAAGTATCCCAGATGAAGCTTCCATGCACAACAGAACCTCTCTGCTCTTTGTTTAAGTTGCACAACTTTTTAGTCTTCCAGATAAGCTAAAGAAAGATCAAATCAACTCATTCAAGTTAATGCAATTCTTGGAACCTGTAAGGGGAAATCCCCAGACCAGGAGAATACTACTACTCCATATTAAGCCATTACAAAATTAGCAGGCAGGTGGACCTTTTCTCCATTGATCTAAAGCCTAAATAATAAAGACTTGTTTTTACCCACTGATTTCATCCACTTCTGAAAAAAAAATTAATTCTGTCTACTTACACCTTGTAGCAAAGGGAGGGAAGGAAGAAGGGGTGCTTTAGAGGTCAGGTATAGATAAAATATAGATCAAGCTCTACTGGTACATCTCTGAGTAAACCACAAGAATCAACATCCAATTCATTGGTGGGATTCAAACATTTTTACTACTGGTTCTGTGGGCTTGGCTTGGTGGGTGTGGCTTGGTGGGTGTGGCTTGGTGGGCGTACAGGGGAAGGATACAGTAAAATCTCCATTCCCACCCCACTCCTGGGGGAAGGTTACCACCAATTCTCTGAACTACCGTATTTCCCCATGTATAAGCACCCCCTTTGTATAAGCCACCCCCCCAATTTTGGGACTGTGAAGTTTTGAAAAAAATATTTTATTAGAGAAACAAGTTATGAAGAAAGAAAATTTACAAAGAAACAAAATTCGACGTCTAGATCTACAACTTCGGTCATGACGCCGAAAGCGGTGCGGGTGACGCTAGCAATCTACGCATCGGAACGAGAGTAGGAACGAAGCATTCAGGCCAATGCCTAGCGTATGCATTTCTATCGCGTACTTGCACTCGTAATCGTATCATCACGTACAATTTTTACAAAAAAGTATAGCATACTGCTGGAAAACCAGTTTATTCCTACTTTATTATTTTATGCATTTTTCACGTATAAAAAGTGTACCTGCTTTGTATATGCCACCCCCCTACTTTTTGGGCTTGAAAATTTTGGAAAAAAGGGGTGGCTTATATATGGGGAAATACGGTACTCAAAATTTCCGCTACCAGTTCTCCAGAACTGGTCAGAACCTGCTGAAGGCCACCTCTGATCCAAATGTCTAAATTGAAGTAACAGAATTACAGGTGTGATTTATAGTAAGTTAGAGATAAATGCATATTTATGGATGCAGGGATGCAGGAAGTAAGTGATTCTGCTTTCCTGATGCGTCTACAGGTAGAGCAAGGGGAGTCAAATGGAAAAAAGCATAATCGCCTCCCTAAACATTAATTTATTTAATAAACAGGTCTGTCTCTGTCTTAATGGTTGGCTAGTCACTGTAAAGAAAACACAATGCTATATTAAATGTGTTCATCCTATCTAAAAAGTGTATTTGATTCTATTTTAAGTTTCTTCAGTTTTTTTTTAAGATGAGGCTGTTTATGTAAGATCCTACTGAAGAGTTTTAAAGAGCTGAGGCTGTACTGACCTCTGACTTTGAAGCTTTGATTCTCTGCTGCCCTTCAGGCTTGTGTGACTACACTGCCTGAAAAGAATAGCAATCATGCTGTGTGAGTACATGGAAATTTATCCCATTAAAGCAATATTTTTTTATTATAGATTGTCTCTCCATGCTGCATTATTCTGTGGATCATCAGTTTATTGAAAGAATAAATAAATAAGCAAACAGATAAATATAAAATGCTAGCAGAAGTCAGGTATGATTTCATTTGCCAAAACTGTGAAGGATCTCTTGAAGCAGTATGCGGATGCTGCACTATGCAGTGATAAATTCAGCCAATTGAGACTTTGGATGCTGTGGTGTTATATTATCCTCAGCATTTGACAGTAATGCGTATTGCTGTACTTATCTTATAATTTTTTTAAAAAAAAAAGTCCCTGGGGCATGGCATTTTAGACCATCCTATTTACTTTGATGAGCTGACAAAAATATAAAAAGAAGTTTGCCATTTGTAAATTATTATAAATCAAACTCAAGAATAATGAGGTATATACTATGTTAAGGCAAACAGCTGAATAAGATAGCATTGTGCTGGTTTCACACAATATTAGGTTTGTAAAGTGCTGGTTATCACCTATAATAATGAGCTGTGGTGGCGCAGTGGTTAGAATGCTGGCTACTTCTGCTGACTGCCGCTGACTGCAATTTGGCAGTTCGAATCCCACCAGGCTCAAGGTTGACTCATCCTTCCATCCTTCCGAGGTTAATAAAATGAGGACCCAGATTGTTGGGGACAATATGCTGACTCTGTAAACCGCTTAAGAGGACTGTAAAAAGCACCATGAAGTGGTATATAAGTCTAAGTACTATTGCTATGGCTATAAAGTAGGGTGAGGCAGAGATCTTGGATGGGACCAAGGGAGTCTGCCTTCTCTGCCATGACTACCATGCAGTTTTGGTCAAATTACAAAAAGATGTTGAGACCCCGGAAAAAGTGCACAAAGAAGAACAACTAAGATGATTAAGGGTCTGGAAACAAAAACACTGCATATTAAATCAGGCTTAGTTTATTTAAGCCATAATTGGTGACTCTTCACATAATGATGGCTCATAAATGTTTATTTAGAAACCACCATTTAGAAACTAAACCACCATTGCGCTAAACAAAAATTCTGGAGCAGATCCTCATCATATAAGAAATGAAGCTATTGGGAAACTTAAGATAGCCTTGCTAGTAATGGAAACAACATTTTTGTCCTTTTCAAAGTACCCTGAAAATTATCTATAGCTTTAAAAAATATCCACACCATGAAAACTAAGAAAGGAAACATGCTAGGCTGGTGCTAGGAACATAAAAAAGCTACCTTATGTTAAATAGAACTATTAGTCAACCTGTCAATCAAGTTTATCTGTTGCACCTGTCCCCTCCAGACTGATGTACTGTATCTCAGTTCCCAGGATTTCCAGTCATGATGAACCTGGATCACTTTACCTTTGAAACTTCTAGATATAAACACACCTGGGAATGTTGTTAGTTGTAATTCTTCATAGATGTGTTGGTTACACTGGCATTTTTCATTTCCTGCAGAGCCTCTGAAGCATGTAACATTCCTACAACTGAACCAAAGGTGGTATTAAAGAAATTTGTTGCCTTAGGCTACACAAGTTCCAAATTATCTTTCCCAAAGCTCTGGAAAAGTGAATCTTGTGCAAAGCCCATCGCTTTTTTTTGGCAGATTGGAGAACAAATGGGAGAAAATTGCATTCGTGATATATCCATTTTTTGTTGGTGGCAATGAAAAGTTGGAAAGCTTCAAAGGGTTCCTGCAGCTGTGGAATGTTCAATGCTAAGTTTTTATCTGTTGACACAACTCTGGTCAAGGTGATGAACATTCCTCCAGGTGACTGACATAGATGAAGGTCCCTGGGGTCAACGCACAGGCATTCCAATTATGAGTTCTCATGAATAAATGGCCATGGGAAAGGGGAGAAAAATGAACATATTTGTGACATTCCAAATCTTGTTATACCTCAGGTCCCTCACCCCTCATCAAACTTTGTAGGAATGCTAGGAGGGATAAGTAAATAAGCTCACAAGATACACACAGGCTTGTCCTCATCATATCAGGATATGTGTGTGTAGAGAGAGGGGGGAGAGAAAGATTCTTTTTAGAGTGGGCATCAGAATTTCATTTTTTAATGTGTGCCAGTGTGTTCACAAATATATATATAAAGGCTATTTTATCAGTATCAATGTGTAATGTTTGCTAAAGATGAGAGTTCTCAATAATATAAGTGGCATTTTGATTCTTCACTTAACATTATTCTGTTGAAGTTAATTATGTTCTTCTTGTTCTCATATAATCAAAGGAAATATCAAATGATTAGGAAATCTGCTTTATTTTTTTTGTGAATAGAGGTACTCAGAAGGATAGAATTCACTGACCAGCAAGAACTTTTGGCAATGATGTTAACAAAAGAAAAAGCTGCCACTGCCTTTCAAAGAAATGGAAGCCCAGTTGCACTTGAACTCAGTGTATTCATAAGACTACAGTTTAGAATCCCTAAATCTCAGCATTCATTTCATTTCATTCATTCATTCAATTTCTATTGTCACCCATCTCAGTCAATGTCCTGGCTGGGCAGGTTACAATTCAAAACGTTGCTATCTCTGCAGGTTCGATTGAGCTCTATTGTAACAATGCATTTTTCTTCTGCTTCTAGGCCATTGCCTTCTGATTCCCCACCCAAAACAAGAAAGCGGTTCTCCTGTTCTCCAGACTCTATATATAAAATTGTTCAGTAAATTATAGTTTCCTTTTCTACATGTAATTGTTTGGAAAGAAAAGTTTAGCCAGCATGACGGTACTGAAGGGAGTAACCTTTAATTTCATACTGACATCAGTATTTAATGTTTGATTTGATCCATACGATTTCTTTTTAAACAAATCACTTTTGTTTAACAGATTCTTATCTGACTCTTCTTGTTAATCATTTGAACATCTTGCCTCATCTGTGAATACTATATCTCCAGATTTTGTGTGACACAGAAGTTTATACACGGTTTTTGTTTTGAAATTTGGGGCTGCAGCTTAATTTTATTTCTACTATCCTGACTATTGATTTCCTATATTCTTCTCTCTCTTTCCTACGTGCAAGGACCTGTAGATTACAGCATTAATTTATTGCAAGGTTACCTTTCTCTATCAGGAGATCCTACAGCTTCCACCATATCAACCCAAGGTTGATAGAGCTTAAGGAAAGCTTTGGTCAGTCCAAAGCTTCAGTCTGTCTATGTAACCAATGTATCATCCCCAAGCAAGATCACCATGGTCCAAGGACATAAGAAAAGCTGTGCTGGATCAGACCAAAGAATTCTGTAGCCTCTATGCTCATTTTGACAAAGCAGAGGCTTCTGGGAACCCCTTAAAGAGAGCATGAAGACAATAGCAAAAGTTGGGGGATTTTTCCAAACATTGTTTAAAATATAAAGAATAGGCAGGAACAACAGTGAATTGCTGAGATGCAAAAAAAGATCTGTGTTCAGAATTCCAATATTTTCATTCCCTAATTATGCAGCCTACATTTTCTTCATTGGACCAGAGATCGTATTCAGCAGGTTCTGATTAGTTCTGGAGAATCGGTAGTGGAAATTTTGAATAGAACTGGCAAATACCATCTCTGGCTGGCCCCACCCCCGTCTATTCTCTGCCTCCTGCTGATCGGCTGGATCTTCTTTTGTTGCCCTGCACAGGAGAATGGAGCTGGAAAGCAGGTTAGTGGGGTGGGGAGGGAATGGGATTTTGCAGTAACCTTCCCCCAGGAGTGGGGAGGGAATGAGGATTTTACAGTATCCTTCCCCTGCCACGCCTACCAAGCCAGGCCCACAGAATCAGTAGTAAAAAAAAAATTGAATCCCACCACTGCATTGGACTACTTATTGGGGGGAAGTGGGAATTCTTAATAATTTGTATGTCTGCGTGTTTATCTGCCTAGGGCAGTGCTGTCAAACTCCCGGCCCATTGTTGTGGTTGCCTGCAGCAGGTGCGGACGGCTGAGGAGAGCAAGGAATCAGATGAGGGGCCAGGACCATTGGGGAGTGGACTGCTGCCTTCAGAGACTGTGGTTGCTGGCAGAAGCGATGAGGAGGTTCCTAAGGAGCCTGTGCCAAGTGCACATGTGCATAGGGCTGCTTGTAGGAAAGAGCAGCTGCAGCAGCACAGGAGTAAGGCTGCAAGGTAATGGCTCCTCCTTCAAGAAGATAAAAGCCAGCTGTGTCTTTGCAGGAAACAAAGACGTTTTGAAACTCGAGCCTCGTGGACATTGCAGTATCTTAGTTGGTATTTGAAGACTCTTGTTTTGTAAAATATTTCTAGGTAACCTTATCTGTTATTCTTGGCAGCCTCGCACAGTTTTGGCGAGGCTTGTGTTTATCAAAGTTAATTAGTTTGCAGCAGCCTTTTAACCAGGGAATTTGTAAGTATCATTAAAAGGTTTCTGTTCCCTTCGGTTTGAGTTTGTTTTATTGGAAAAGGGTTTGGGTCAGAACACCCACGGGCTGGATGCGTCACGTGCTGGCCATGCCCACGCCCAGTTTAGTGAAGGGGACTGCCATGATATGAGTTTGACACGCCTGACCTAGGGCATTGTTTTTCTACTTTGGCAACTTTTAAGATGTGTGAACTTCCAACTCCCTGAATTCCTCAGCCAGCATGGAGTTGAAGTTCACACATTTTAACAGTTGCCAAGGCTGAAACACAGTGGTCTAGATTTTACCATTTTTTCCCCCACAAGCCTGCTGATATTGCCTTTGTGTGTGCATTTGTATACACAAAGGGTACCATTGTCCAAAGAATCACACTCTGGAATCAAGACATGATAAAACTTGAATAAAGGAGACCCCTAAAAGAATCAAATTGTTACAGCATATTTGAAGGCCAGATCCTTGCTTTGTGAATTAGTTACATATGAACATTTTCTCTCTTTAAACTGAAAGCTAACTTTTCTTCAGTTAAAGCTCCTCTTAATAAGCTGTCCACATAACATACACAATTTTAACAATATCCTTTTTGTTATTTATTTTCTCTCATTTTTTCCTCTCTGTGCACAGCTTAGAAAAGTAAAACATACGCATGTCCCTAAATATTGAGCATCTGTCTATTTGATATCTCTAAAAAAAAATTACAAAAGCCTGTATTGCTACAGAAACACTAGCCATTAGTAAGCAGTGTTGCTTAGAATGAAAAGCCTCAAAGAGACACGAAACTGTTGTTTCCAGCTGCAATACTAAGCTGAAGATTTTTTTTAAAAAGAGAGAGAGATGGGGCAAAAGATGTCATAATGCTGTCTGCCAAGTTATTTGGAACTTTGCTCTTCTCAGAAATTAATTATTACACAAGTGAGCTTTCCACAAAAAAAAACCCGCCCTCCCTTCCTTTGACATCAGATCTCTTCTGCCCATAACCATGTTTCCTTCAGATAACCAAAATAGACTCACATGGAAACATTGAACTGCCATGAATAAAATTCTCCCTGGCTTCTCTACTCTCCATCCCTGCCTTAAAGTTCCAGCATATTTTTAAGACTTCCTATTATCCTCTGTATATCCTCTGTATATTATTTTGGAGAAGGTGGGGGGTGCTTGTGGGGGGAGGGTGTCCCATAAAATATACACAAAGTTTTCCCATGGCCTGTTCCTGCCCAGCTCCTTACAGCACACTTTGGGCATTCGCAGCTGATGCTGGAATGTGGCATTTCCTTGACAACTATTAACCCCCAATTGAGAAGGACCAACTGCTTTCCATTGTGCGGAGTTTTGAGTGAAAGATGCTTTGTGAGATGATGTAATGCCATGTATGGAAATGAAACAAGAAGCTCAAATGGCATTTGGTAATTGTTCAGTGACTTCAAGGAGGAAAGAAAAAAAAGGACCCCAGAGAGCTACCTCCAGGGGCAGGGCAATCCTACCAAAGGAGAAAAAGTTTGCGAAGTTTGTGGCTCACACATGCCCCATGTTATAAAAGGAGTCCCTCCTTGCCGCATGTTCTGGGCGAAGAAGATTTAGAACACTGGAGAAACTGTAAATTATTAGCAGTGCTGCGTTTTATGGTGTTTGGGTTTGTGCTACTCTACCCACTTGCTTTTAGCATGGCAATAAATTATGCTTTGTTGTGACTCAGCATCCTGTTTTGTCTGAATTATCTGTTTAATCATCTGTTAATCATTAAACTGCCCACAAATTCCAACAGGTGGTGCTATAGGCAACAGGTATTCCTAAAGCAGGCTAAGAATGAAAATAAAGATAGGGAGCCAAGCTTTAACAGAGAGGGGGAAAAAATGATACCTATTCCAGACAGCAGAATGCCTCTGCCAAGGGGTCTAAACTCTGGCCAGGTTCAAAGAGGTCTGCTCCCATGACTAGAGATGCCTCGAGCACACCGGAGGCAGCTAATGTTTTTCAAAGAGAGCTGAAGTTACCAGCATTCCTCTTTATCCCTCATAGCAATTGCGGCTCCTTCACTTTCAGATCTGTCCCTGTAAAAAATAAACAAAGACTTTCATAACGTCTGGCTTTCTTTGCTTATGCTGCACTTCAAAAGAAACTTTGCAGTCATAAAAGAAAACCTAAGTGCCAAGGGATGAATGCACCGGGAGAGCTGTGTAAAACAGAGGGCTAAAAATAAGCCAGGCCCTGGCTCTCACACCGAGATTTGTTGTTAGTTGTGTCCGACCCATTGCTACTCCATGGACAATGTTCCTCCAGGCCTTCCTGTCTCTACCATTTTCTGGAGTCCGTTTAAGCTCACGCCAACTACTTCAGTGACTCCATCCAGACACCTCATTCTCTGCCGTCCCGTTTTTCTTTTTCCCTCAATTTTTCCCAGCATTAGACTCTTCTCCAGTGAGTCCTTCCTTCTCATTATGTGGCCAAGATATTTCAGTTTCATCTTCAGGATCTGGCCTTCTAAAGAGTTGATTTCCTCTAAGACTGACTGGTTTGATCGCCTTGCAGTCCAAGGGACTCGCAGGAGTCTTCTCCAGCACCATAGATCAAAGGCCTCAATTCTTTGGCCCTCAGCCTTTCTTATGGTCCAACACCGAGATTAAGCCAGGATAAAAGAGAGGGTGGAATCAGGGCTAAAACTACATTTTATTCATCTTAGAATCATAGGGCTGGAAGGGACTTTGGAGGTCTTCTAGTCCAACCTACTTCCCAAGGTAGGAGTTTTTATGCCATCCTTGACCAATCTTTTCTTAAAAACTTTTAAGACTTTTAAAATTCCAGTCTAGGAAAGGCTCTTGATAGTAGTGTAGGAAGTTAGCACCCAACCCTATCCTGGAAAATTGAAATATGCTAGGAAATATTAAAAAGGCAGAATATTTCCCCTAAAAAGAGTAGAAACTCAGAAGCAGAAATTCACCTCAGAAGCAGAAGCTCACCCCCACCTTTGTTAGTGGGTGGGTCATTAAGGCCTGGGCCAGAATACTTTACATAACAAAGATCTCCAGGTAAAGCTATAGCAATTGCCCAAAAGCCCTTTTCAGTGCATCATCATCCAGCAAGGCTCAACCAAGCCTGGAACTCAGAACAGACTTGCCCCTGTATGGCCCCATGGGAGTCTGACAACCAACCAGAATACAAGCTCCAATTCAAATCCCAACAAAGGTTATAAAACCCAGGCTCTCTCAGCATATCAGCCCTTCTTGGTCTTTTCCTTCACCTTGAAGCATGTGATCATCCTTTTCACTTTGGAGATCCAAGCCATGTGGTCCTGTCCACCATAAAACCATCTTCCCAAACAGCCTCCATGTTTCCAGTGTCTTTTTTCCCACTTGGAACTGAACCCAGAAGGATAATTCTTCCAACAGTAGCAATAAAAACCAAGGCTTTGTGGAACATTTGCGTCCCAAGATTCAGGTGAACAGCGCTAAAATAAATGAAAGCTATTTGCTCACATATCTGCAACTGAGCTATGGACTAGGAAAATAGGAGCATGCATGTAAGGCTTCAATCACCCAATTATTGGATGCTATTGATCTCTTTCCCAGCCTACTTGCAAATAGGAGTGCTTTTTTTGGTCAAAGAAAAGTAGCATTTAGAAGACCCTTTTATCAGAGTTTTGAAGCTACAGTGAAGTAGGAAGCTGTTAACCAATTGCTGGGATTGTTGAGAATTTTGGTTCCATCCCATCTGCTGACCTCAAATTTAAATAAGTCTATCATAAATTCTATCATTGTCTTCACAAACAGTGTTTTAGATACCATAGAAGTACTGAATATGGATGGTTATTTTATTTTATATGCATTTTCCTTAAAACTATTTGTGCACATTAACAGACAGACCAATTAACAGATAATCAGAGTTGGAAGGGACCTTGTATGTCATCTAGTCCAACCGCCAGGAGACCCCACACCATTTCTGACAGATGGGAGTCCAATCTCTTCTTGAAAGTCTCAAGCGACATGCAAATATTATTCTTGTTTTTTGAATAACTGAGTATTTTTTTCTTACTAGAAAAGAGGGGGGAGGGAATCTACAATTACCATTAGATTACATCCCATTCTTACCTCACAATTTTATCAATCCTGAACTCAATCTTGACTTTAAAAAAAAAAAACGGAATAATTTTTAAAAATTAGCAGCTTTTTATTCCTCCCCACAGCTCTTCCAGAGTCATTCTGGAACTGAGTGGCACCTATACTGAATAAATTTAGCCCCTTTGCAAAAGTTGGTTTCCCTGAAATCTTTTCATACATTGTCTTGGTATTTAGGCTACTTTTAAGAAACCAGACTTTGAAAATGTGTGTAGTATTATATACAATGAAACAAAAAATCAGTAGAGGGGAAAAATATTTAACAGTTTAAAGGGGTCTTTAAAAAGATGCAGGGAGATTATGTAACTTTAGATGCTTAACTGTGCTATGACTCAAATATCTATTTGATATATTACAGAATTAAAAGGATTAACCTTGCATTCCTTTCACAGTTGATGGCAATATTTATGTTGTAGTGAAGATAGTTTAAAACATTCAGCCACCAAAGCCTATTTAAAAACAGGGCCAGATTTTATTGCACGGAGCTACCCACACTTTCTTGAGGGGAGGCATGAGACTAAGATATTATTTATCCAGTTTTGGAGATGAAAGGCTATAAGTTGATCCTCTGGAGACATTAGGTTTTAAAGCCATGTTCCTAATTTACAAGGCATTTAGTGACGCAGTCCATTTGTATTTCAAAATGATGGCCATCATTTTTCCCAACTTTGTAAGCCAACATACGATAAAAAATATGTAGCTTAACAAGTGAGATAATCCTTTGAAACTCTTTTAAAGAAAAGTGCCAAGAGGGATATGTCAACACTTTCAATCTGTCAACTGTAGGCTGTGAAAGGAAGGTAGGATGCCTTGTGTTTTAACAGCAGTTATAGAGAGTAGGAGAAAATTCAGTAGAATTAGGTCTTCTGAAGGACTCCATTTTCCATTTATTTTTCTGCATTTTGTGTTTTGACATGCATTGGAATTTTTCTGTAACATGTAAAATATTAATAAGAATATTCTATGTTCAAATAATAGAATTAACACCAACAGCAATGATCCAGGAAGATATACAGGTGAAACTTGAAAAATTAGAATATCGTGCAAAAGTTCATTTATTTCAGTAATGCAACTTAAAAGGTGAACCTAATATATGAGATAGACTCATTACATGCAAAGCAAGATAGTTCAAGCTGTGATTTGTCATAATTGTGAAGATTATGGCTTACAGCTCATGAAAACCCCAAATCCACAATCTCAGAAAATTAGAATATTACATGCAATCAATAAAACAAGGATTGTACAGAGAACAATATCGGACCTCTGAAAAGTATAAGCATGCATATGTACTCAGTACTTGGTTTGGGCCCCTTTTGCAAAAATTACTGTCTCAATGCGGTGTGCCATGGAAGCTATCAGCCTGTGGCACGGCTGAAGTGTTATGGAAGACCAGGATGCTTCAATAGTGGCCTTCAGCTCTTCTGCATTGTTTGGTCTCATGTCTCTCATCTTTCTCTTGGCAATGCCCCATAGATTCTCTGTTGGGTTCAGGTCAGGTGAGTTTGCTGGCCAATCAACCACAGAAATCCCACGGTCATTGAACCAGTTTTTGGTGCTTTTGGCAATGTGGGCAGGTGCCAAGTCCTGCTGGAAAATGAAGTCAGCATCCCCATAAAGCTCGTCTGCGAAATGAAGCATGAAGTGCTCCAAAATCTCCTGGTAGATGGCTGCATTGACCCTGGACTTAATGAAGCACAGTGGACCAACACCAGCAGATGACATGGCTCCCCACATCAACACAGACTGTGGAAACTTCACACTGGACTTCAACCATCTTGCAGTGTGTGCCTCTCCATTCTTCCTCCAGACTCTGGGTCCTTGGTTTCCAAATGAGATGCAAAAGTTGCTCTCATAAGAAAAGGACTTTGGATCACTGAGCAACAGACCAGTTCTGTTTTTCTTTAGCCCAGGTAAGACGCTTCTGACATTGTTTGTTGTTCAGGAGCGGCTTGACAAGAGGTATATGACATTTGAAGCCCATGCCCAGGATCTATCTGTGTGTGGTGGCTCTTGATGCACTGACTCCAGCCTCAGTCCACTCCTTGTGAAAGTCCCCAACACTTTTGAATGGCCTTTTCCTGACAATCCTCTCCAGGCTGCGGTCATCCCTGCTGTTTGTGCACTTTTTCTTCCACACTTTTCCCTTCCACATAACTTTCTATTAATGTGCTTTGATACAGCACTTTGGGAACATCCAACTTCTTTTGCAATTACCTTTTTGAGGCTTTCCCTCCTTATGGAGGGTGTCAATGATGGTTTTCTGCACAACTGTCAGGTCAGCAGTCTTTCCCATGATTGTGATTCCTACTGAACCAGACTGAGAGACCATTTAAGGCTTCAGGAACCCTTTACAGGTGTTTTGGCTTAATTAGCTGATTAGAGTGGGACACTTTGAGCCTAGAATGGTGAACCTTTTCACAATATTCTAATTTTCTGAGATTGTGGATTTGGGGTTTTCATGAGCTGTAAGCCATAATCATCTCAATTATGACACATCATGGCTTGAACTATCTTGCTTTGCATGTAATGAGTCTATCTCATATATTAGTTTCACCTTTTAAGTTGCATTACTGAAATAAATGAACTTTTGCACGATATTCTAATTTTTTTGCATTTCACCTGTAAAGCACATCCATGTGAACTTGGGTGCTTGAAGACTAGACTCAAGTGATCAGGGACAGCCTATTTTCATACTCCCAAAGTGTCCTGGATCTTGGACCTTTTGCATTACATTAGACAGAAAAAATTATTGGTGAAAATCACAAAAAACTTGTGTTCCAAGTATATCACTGGCATGATTCCAATAAATTTCTGCTACTCCTATTCAAAGAAAAAGACTCAAGTATATTGAACTTAGCAGTATAAACCAAGGAGAATCTTGAGAACATGTCAAGTGCTCTCAGATAATCTGTCACAGAGGACATGGCCAGTTACAAAATTCCTTTTTGATTGTCCTATTTATTTATTTCAGGGGAAATGGAGATCCATTTTCTGCCATTGTTCAGCAATTACTCAAATTCATTTTGGCCCACAACAAATCATCCTGAGATATGAAATACTTTTGAGTGCTGGAAATGCGATAGCTCCCAAGCAGAACCTTTTGTAGATGAGTTTTATATAAGGAGCAAAATGTATCATTAAAATAAACCCTCCAGGCAATAATTTCTGGAAGAATCTCTGCATATCATGTGTTTTTTTCTACTCCCTTTCTTGGCTTGAGCCTTCCTTTGCTTGTGCAGCCTTTGCTGGCCCTTGCTGCTTTTCAAGAAGGCTATTTGCCTCCAGGGAAACATCTGAAAAAGTCTGGGACCAAAGAAAAGGGGGGGGGAGTGGTATCTCACTTTGGCTTGCAGAGAAATTAACAGGAATTTACAAAGGACAGTTTCAGTGTGGACAATTGCTTCCAATTGTGTTTGTTTCAGGGTTTCAGCGCCGCAGAGCTGCTTTGAGTCACGTCTGCCTCTTCTCAACCCCTTATTCATTCTCTAAGTTCCTTCTTTCATTTTAAAGGAGGGAAGAAGGGAGGAGGCAAGATTACAGTTTCCAGACTGTACCTGCCAGATCCTCCATTCTGGGTGGATCTGAGAGATACTGAGAGGTAAATCAAAACAAGCACTTCAGGAGCGAGTGGGGTAGGGGAATCAAGGACAAAAAAAAATGAACATGCTTTCAGGAAAAAGCATCAAGAATGAACCACTGCTAATCCCCCTATAATAAAATGTATGTATCATTTAACTTCTGGAATTTTAGCCATGTGGAACCCTACTTGCTTAAAAAAGAATACAGTGGTTAACACAGACACAGACACACACATACACACAAAGACAAATACCACTTTACTGGCATTAAAACTAGGTGAAACTGGAACTCAGCCTCACTTCCAAAATGTCAACATTGCTCAAGATTCCAAGTAGTTCCCTGATGCATTAGAAACCTATCATTATTTTCAGCAGCAAACCTACGTGACTATGCCACTTAAATATATTTGCACACGTGCTTTCAATTTAAAAAAAAAATCTGGGAGGCCACCGAGAAGGTGCAAAGGTACAAAAACCAAACCTACAATCTTAGTTAGTGATGGTAAGTAGGTCTGCGTCTGGTCAATCTCTGCTAAGGAGATTGTTGGGGATTTTCACGCAGGCTTCCATGAAACTTAAGTATAATGAAAGAAATAGGGATTGAGAAAAGAAGAGCTGCACAAGAGAAGATTTTAATAGAATAAGCTATTACCGTAATTTATTAATCAAGCACAATCTTCTCTAACATGAAACTGTCCAGAAATGTCAGACTAGAACCTACCATTGTTCTGGAAATGAAATTAAGCCCAACACAGCTGGTGGTTTACCTTAAATAATTTTTAACATAATTTTATAGTACTTGTTCCAGAACTTACATAAAGCTGTAGTAAAAGCAGTTTTATTTTAATCATTTCTATTGAGACTGCAGTTTGAGATGACCATTGATGGAATCATGGTCTCTACTGAAAATTTTTGGGCAAATCATAATGAACTAAATAAATATTTTTAAAAGGAGATAATTATAAGCCATTGTATTTTTTTTATTATGCTGATCAGTTTCAGCTGGCTGTTCTTTAATGTTTTCAAAAGTTTTGATATTTTTCTAGCAGTTTGATCATGCTTGGGATGGTTCTATCATAAAAGGGAGTTTATGAGAGAGAAACAAGGGAGGGAAGGAGAGAGAGAGATAAATTTGGCACAGATTGCTTCTTCATCTGCACAACTATTCATAAGCAAAGTACTGAATAGTTGCTTAAGAACTGGATAATTAGGTGATCATAAACAATTTTGTTTTGTACCAAATAATTTACATTTACATAAAGTTATTTTAATGCTGGCAATCTAGTCTAAACAGTATAAACTTTCTGACTCAAACACCAGAGGCAAAGAATGCAATTTGGCATTATATTTATTCATAACTAAAGATCATGTGTGCTTCTAACACCTTCCAATGACCCAGCTAATTGCTTGAATTGTAATTCAGTTGCTGTAAGTGATAGCATGAGTTATGCCAGCAGACCTATGAGGAATTCCCTATAAGCTATATTTTTAGAATGATTTTAAAAGAACCTGAGCATAATTCCATACCTTTTTATTTTATTTTATTTATTTATTTATTTATTTATTTATTTATTTTTATTTGATGTGTCAATTGCTTACAAGATAAGAGGTATTAGTATATACACAGGTATAATAAGTATAAGTATGAATACATGAAATGGGTACGTATAAGAAAAGTTATGAATACATGAAATGGGTACATATAAGAAAAATAAAAGAAACCATAGGACAGGGATGTAGGCACGTTGGTGTGCTTATGCACGCCCCCTACAGACCTCTTAGGAAAGGGGTGAGGTCAAAGTAGACAGTCTAAGGTTAAAGTTTTTGGGGTTTGGGGAAGAAACCACAGAGTCAGGTAGAGTATTCCAGACATTGACCACTCTGTTGCTGAAGTCATATTTCCTGCAATCAAGTTTGGTGCAGTTAACCTTGAGTTTGTATCTATTGTGTGCTCTTGTGTTGTTATGGTTGAAGCTGAAGTATTCATTGACAGGTAGGACATTGCAATGTATGATTTTATATACCATACTTAGATCAGACCGAAGACGGCGTAATTCTAGGTCTAATATTTCAAGTCTGGTGGCATAAGGTATTCTACAATGAGTAGAGGAGTGGAGAACTCTTCTTGTGAAATATTTCTGGACCTTCTCAACTGTGCTAATATCAGATACGTAATGTGGGTTCCAGACTGATGAGCTGTATTTGAGTCTTGGTCTAGCAAATGTTTTGTATGCTCTAGTTAGTAGTGTGATATTCCAGAGAAGAAGCTACATAGGATTAGATTAACAACTCTTAATGCCTTTTTGGCTATGTAGTTACATGGTCAGCCCCCCAAAGGTAACATATTTACACACCTTGAGGCTGTCATTGGATGGGACTAAAAGAAGAGGGACATTGCTAATTTAACAATGGAACAGCTAAAAGATGATTAATCATAGATGGGATGAGACGGAATAAGTGCTTTGGAAATGCTGTACTGTAGTTGTTCTTGTCATTCAAGCCATACTATTGTCAAAATTAACAGTAGCCAGAAAAAGTATGAATCGAGCAAACCCTGTGGTTCCTAATGATAAAAATATAAATATAGCTATAGTTATAACATTAACGTACATCTTTGTGGTTTCTTGGTCATATCTTCAGGTTTGATCTTTTCAAGCTATGAATGTTTTAGTTAACATGGTGCCTTTGCAGTCTTATTTGTGGTTTCTTGGTCATATCTTCAGGTTTGATCTTTTCAAGCTATGAATGTTTTAGTTAACATGGTGCCTTTGCAGTCTTATTCAATTGCATTGTTTAAAAAATATTTTCCAAGCTTCATTCTTTTAGTTTCATACTAGTACAGAATACTGTAACACTAAGATGCAGAATTATACATTACTTATCATGTCTTCAGATATCCAGAGTGATTAAGTCAAACTATGTGGAAAGTTAAAAATTACATGAATTTTTAAAATGGTAAGTTATTCTTGATTCTGAATCTGGAGCTAAATACAAAAACAAAACAAAAAATAGAATCATATTATTTCCAATTTATCAATCAAGACTAATCCTCTGGGTTTTTGTGGATTGGCTAATTAACAATATGATGGATCTTGGCTGAAAAACTATATTTGGAAGCTGGATCACAAGCAACTTATTCAGCTCTATTACTGAGTTCACCCAACACACTAAACTCTAAATCAGGTGACAAATTATCACCGATACAGTCATGCAATACTGGTAGTTCTCAACAACCGTTTATTTAATGACTGTGCAAAGTTATAGTGGCACTGAAAAAAGTGACTTATGACAGGCCCTCGCACAACCATCCCCATGGACACTTGATCAAAATTTGGGAATTTGGCAACTGGAATGTATTTAGGTACAATGTTCCAGAGTCATGTGATCCCAATGTACAACCTTCTCAGCAGTAGTAGGATTCAAATTTTTTTACCACCGGTTATGTGGCTGTGGCTTGGTGGGCGTGGCAGGGGAAGGATACTGTAAAATCTCCAGTCAGAGGTGGTATTTGCCGGTTCTCCGAACTACTCAAAATTTCTGCTACCGGTTCTCCAGAACTGGTCAGAACCTGCTGAATACCACCTGTGTAGTCCCCACCCCACTAACCTGCTTTCCAGCTCTGTTCTCCTATGCAGGGCAACAAAAGAAGACCCAGACAATCAGCTGAAACTAGGGAGGCAGAGAATAGATGGGGGCGGGGCCAGTCAGAGGTGGTATTTGCCGGTTCTCCGAACTACTCAACATTTCCGCTACTGGTTCTCCAGAACTGGTCAGAACTTGCTGAATACCATCACTGCTTCCCAGCTGGCTTTTGACAGGAAAAGTCAATGGGGAAAGCTGGATTCGCTTCAAAACCATGTGAGTCACTTAACAACTGCAGTGATTCACTTAACAGCCATGACAGAAAAGGCCATAAAATCGAACGTGACTCAATTAAAAACCATTTTGCTTAGCAAGGGAAATTCTGGTCCCAATTGTGGTTAAATCGAGGACTATCTGCATAAGTCTAAATCAGAGCTATCGGACTGGCGGCCCACAGGCCGGATAAGTCATGTGCAGACCACGCCCACTCCGGCTCCGCAAAGGCAAAAAAATGTGATAGGTCACATTCCAGACTGTGATGCGATCGAGTTTGACACCCGTGATCTAAATAAGGCCTATTGTCTCTTGTTGTAATGACCGGATTCACACAGCATACTACAATAGTGGCTAAGTTGCCAAACGATGCATCATTTTACCCTAATTTAGTGTGTTGGGAGAACCGGTGAGTTGCACTTAAATCTGGTTCTAATTCATGAGACTAAATGGATGTTGAAGATTTGGCCTACTGTAGTATATCTTATTAAATGGAACCTGTTAAATTTTGTGGACTCCTTTTTAGCATGGAAAAAATCTCTCAACCAAATGTGAACGTAACTAAAAACAGGGTTCACAATGAAATTCTCAAAGAGAGTTCGCTTGTGTTTTCAGTGTAACCACATAAAAATAATTATCCTGAAGCACCTGAAGACTATTTTCTAATTCTAGATACCAACCAGCTATATAATATTTAAAGAATAAAAAATAACACTTCAGAAAGGAAATGGTGTTCAGCATAATATATCAGAAGCTAATTGGGTGTAATTCCATTCCCTACACTATACTCATAGAAAAAAAATAGTAGAAGAATTATTCAGCTCTGTTTTGTTCTTTGAATTATTTTATATTTATAGATGCCTTCTACATATTCTTCCACTGATATGCATTTACTAAATGTATGGAGGCTAAATTCCCCAGATTTCTAACTTCTGAGTCATTCACTTGTGGCTGAAACAGGTTAGAGCATTTAAAAGTCATGAGGACTTCCACTGTTCTTACTGATTAAGTATTCGCTCTAGCAGTTGATCAGGGATTATAGTTAAAAAACTAGCATATCCTCCGGGCAAAGGGAAGTTTTTCTTACTAGCACTTTAATAGGGCTTACTCCCTAATAAACAATTGTAACCTTAAACAATTATTTAGCCCTGATAGTACACTCTATGATTAAGGGATGAGACCAATAGTCAAGATTATAAGAAGGTCAGAAACCCCTTTACATCAGGGGTGTCAAAAGTCGATTTTATTTTATTGAGGGCCGCATCAGGGTCGTCTGACCTCAGGGGGCTTGGTGGGCATGGCCAGCTTGATGTCACTCATGTCGAGAGGGGGCGCCTGTGGTGGCCTGAGCACTCTGCCAGTGAAAACAGGCTCCCAAGCTCCGATTTTGGCTGGGACAGTCTCCTGCAACCCTCTGCCAGTGAAAACAGAGTTTGGGAGGGCCGCAATTGGCCCTCCCAAGCTCCACTTTTGCTGGCACAGGCACCACAGGCCAGTCCTTTGCTGTTTCCAGGGCAGTCCTGCAGACCAGATCTAAGTACCCCATGGGCCGGATCTGGCCGGTGGGCCTCGAGTTTGACACCCCTGCTTTACAGCAAAAAAGGCTATGGCCAGAGGATGTGAGGGGCAAGAATTGCATGACTAACAAGCAATCAAAGAAAAGTGGCGGGAATATGCAGTATAACTTTACACAAATGGAAAAACAAGGCCGAGTTGTAAGAAAAAAAGCAACTACCAGATATCCTGGAGAAGGAAGTAATGTGGGCACTCAAACCAGCTTCCTAAATGCAAAGCTCCTGGAATTGATGGAATTCCAGCAGAGTTGCTGTGACTGCTGCCAACAAAAGCACCAACAGCGCCACGCCAAAATGTATGGAAGTCTGGTCAGTGGCCAAAAGAATGGAAAAGGTCAATATTTATCCCAATAGCAAAGAAAGGTGATACAAAAGCCTGTTCCAACCATTGAACCATAGCTTTGATACAGACATGAGTAAAATTCTCTTGAAAATAATCCAGCAACATTTGAATCCAATTGCCAATAGAGAGCAGGATTTCGTAAAGGAAGATGAATGCATGTGATCATATTGCCAATCTATCTTGATGATGGAAAAAGCAAAGGAGTACCCCAAAGACTTTTACATATGTGATTCATTTTATACACAAATGCTTCTGACTGTGTTGACCATGACAAGCTCTGGAACTGCCTCAAAGAACTGGGAATATCACCACACCACATCCAGCTCATTCAAGCAGCCACTGTAAGAATGGAATATGGAGACACAGAATTGGAAAAGGCACTCTGCAAGGTTGCATCCTGTCACCTATATATTCAACACGTTCACATAAATCAGGGGTCTTCAAACTTGACAGCTTTAAGACTTGTGGACTTCAATTCCCAGAATTCCTCCTCCAGTCATGTTAGTTCAAGTTTAAGTCCGCAAGTCTTAAACTTGCCAAGTTTGAAGACCCTTGATATAAATAGTTAAGAGAAATGCATTCTTTGGAGGAATCTGCCATTGAGATTAAGTAGGAGTGTCACAAACCTCCAATATATGGATGATACAATTTTGCTCGCCGAAAGCAACGAAGCTTTGGGGTGGCTAATCCTAAGAGTCAAAGATGAAAGTGACAAATTTGGTCTGCACCTTAACATCAAGAAAACAAAAATATCATTCAGAGGCAAGATTATCAAACAAAGGCTACCATGTTTTGGCCATGGACTCACTATAAAAAGTCAGTCATGCTGGGAGTGATTAGCGGAAAAAGAAGAAGGGGCGGCCCTATTATCCAATGGGTGGACACTATAAAGGATGACACCAAAATGACCATGACGGATCTGAAGGAAGTGGGGTGAGACAGAGGGATATGGAAAGTGCTGACCAGAGGTGGTATTCAGCAGGTTCTGACCAGTTCTGGAAAAGCAGTCGCAGAAATTTTGAGTAGTTTGGAGAACTGGCAAATACCACCTCTGACTGGAGGTTTTACAGTATCATTCCTTGCCATGCCCACCAAGCCACGCACATAGAACCGGTAGTAAAAAAAACTGAATCCCACCACTGGTGCTGACCCATAAAGTGGCTGAAGGTTGGACCTGACTGAATGGCTGATGACAAGTCAAGATTTCTCTTAAATTAGCTTCCAGGAAAATAAAATAAATGTCGCAATAATTAAAAGTCTTACAATAAATGTATTATTGTATATATATTTTTTTCTACCACTAACAATTAACTGTTATGTGAAGAAGTACTTCCTAACAGCTGGATTCAAACATTACACAAAGCCAAAATCCATCGTTCCCCAATCTTTCCAGCGGGGTTGAGAGAGGGGATGGTTCCACACGAGTGACTGGCAAGCACTCTGAATTTGTGCGAGTGGCGGGGATGTGTGCCCGGCATTCAAACAAATGGAATGCATGTGCACATACTTGCCCGCTGCTCACACAAGTGGGGATGCACACAGCGCTCACCTGCCGTTTTCACGGCCCAGTTGCAAAGAGCTCACGGCCCAATAGTGGGACGGGCCCTGGGAGTATGGACCCTTGCCATAATCTATCCTCAACTTAAAATATTACGTGACTAATATTTATGGCATATCGCATGTGAATCCTGCCAACTGTGATACACTGAGTAAATCATGTTTAAAGAAGCCATAATTTAAATCAATGTACACACCAAGTTTTTATCTATTTTTCCGTTTAGTTTCAATATTCAATACTCCTGAATTCTACTTTGCCAGAGCAAGAAAAAAAATTTTCTAGCCACTTTGTCTAAGCCAGGGGTGTCAAACTCGCGTCATCACAGCATCGTCCCATGACATATCATGAACGTTTTTTCTCCTTTGCTAAACGGGGCATGGGCGTGGCCAGCACATGACGCATCAGGCCTGCGGATTGCAAGTTTGACAGCCCTGCTCTAGTGCATCTATGTTTTTACATATTTCTATCATTCCTCCGCTCATTTCCAATTTTCCCATCTTACAACATCCCATCGATTTTCTCCACAGAAGAGTCAAAGCAAAGTTACTGTATAGAAACAGAGAGCAAGCCCCACTCAGTTGCACTGATAATAATTACCCAGTTGGGTAATGAAACACATGCAGGCAAACAACTAAGCTCAGACCGCACCAAGGACTCCAAAGCAAGCAATCTTTTTCAACTTCATATAAATGCCTTATTGTTGATCTTTATTACAGTGTGTAACAAGCAAAGAATGTCAAGTGTGATTCCTGTGTAATACGTGCATACATTCAAGGAAAATTGGTGTCATTGTGTAAATGATATTTCCTCAGCAGAAGAATTAAATTAATTCCAATTTTTTCTGATTAAGCTTCAGGGCTGACTTCTGAGAGGAAATGTGGGTATTTTCATAATGGCCTCTACTTAAAGAACACTTCTGGTAATGACACCTTCCAACATTTGTTGACATCGCTGGCACACAGCTGAAGAAATTTGGAGCTGAAGGGGAAAAAAATGGACTCCATTCTAAAACCTAATCCACAGCAGTTCTAAATACAGAACGTGGACCACTTTTCTTTCCCAAGGTTTAGTATAACTGAAGCATGTGATTTTTCACAATCCTGTTGTGTATCGATTACACACTTCGATTGATGGGACCTATACATGGGACATGTGAAGCAAATGCCCAGCGCAATGAATTTTGAATAGGGGAGCAGGTCAACTTGGCAGTTGGGTCACCAGTTCTGCTGGTTGGTGACCGATTTATGTTGTCTATTTCGTTTGATTCACAGAACTGAGGGATTTATAAGGGCGGGTATCTGTCCTATGTATTCCACCATTATGTGGCTCTGGAGTGATGTATCACCATCTCTCGGAAAACTGGTGAGGAGAAGCTCCGGGCCTTGAAACTGTTGGTTTGGACTGGTTTGGGTTAATGTTGAGGGATGATTGCTGGCTGTCATGGGATCACCCTTGGGTGAGAAGGGTGCAGCCTAGCACCCAAGAGTTTTGTTTTGTTCCTCTCTATTTACAGAGGTGGTAACAAGATGGAGATAGAATGGAATGTGTTCTTTTGATGAGTTGGCAGTGATGCAGAGTGCAAACTTTACAGGCAGTCCTCAATTTACAACAGTTTGTTTTTCACACTTATGACTATCGCAGCATCGCCATGTCATATGATCAAAATTCAGCCCCCTGGCAACTGACTCGTAGTTATGACGGTTGCGGTATCCCAGGGTCATGGGATCCCCTTTTGGGACCTTCTGACATGTCAATGGAGAAACCAAATTCACTGAGCAGCCTTGTTACTATCTTAACAACTGCAATGATTCACTTAACAACGATGGCAAGAAAGGACATAAAATTGGGGGGGGGGGGAGAAACTCACTTAACAAATGCCTCCCTGAGCAAAAGAAATTTCAGGCTCAATTGTGGTTGTAAGTCAAGGAGTACCTGTAGTTAGACCAAGAGGCACTGAATGCTAGGCAGAAATGCCACTGACACCTGACTGGTTAGCTGGTTGTAACTTTGAATGGTCACTAAATGAACTGTTGTAAGTCGAGGACTACCTGTATATTAGGCCAGGACTTTGGTCAGCATGACTGGTCATGTTTTGGTGGGGTCTGAGTTAATCTATGGAGACATGGCATTACATTGGCTTTTGTTATGTTATTTATGTCACTGTTATTTTAAATTGTTGTTAGCACCAAGTTGGGTGGCTTTTAAATAAACAAATCTCCACCCAGAAAGTAACAATTACTCTCTTGAAAACTATAAGCCAGTGATCCCCAAGCCAACCTCTGCTTTCCCAGCTACCACATTTTTTATTTGTCTTAAAGGGATAAATTTTCCCTATTTGCCCTCCTACCCCATTTTTGTATTGGCTGGTGACCTTAGCCTCGCCTCCTTTGGTGTTTGTTTGTTTGTTTTTTGCCCGCGACACAAATGAATCCATGTATGAGTTGACTCATGAATCACCCACTCCAATCATGAAGTCTGAATCACCGGACTAAGGACTAAAAACCTACTGCAAGGCGCTGGTCCTCAGCAAACGTCTCCAGCTCCACTCCACACCTCCTTCAGCGATTCTCCTCCAACCTTTCCTCAGCTCCTGGCAGAAAGAGTGGGGGTGCTGATCCCCGCTACGAAGCCCCTTGAAAAGTGGAAAGGGGCTGTTTCTGGGCTCGGCTGTGCCCAGGTTCCACGTTGCTGGTTGAGCTTCCCAGGTATCGGGCGCATCGACCTGAACTGTAACTATAGTAGCTGCGCGTTCTCTTGGGCTGACGAACCCTCTCACTGCCATTCACCCCCAAAGGGCGGGATGTGTGCCGCTGTTCAAGGAAGCGGGGCCGCTGGGCTTTCTCGGGGGGAACTCCGTCTTTTGGGGGAGACGGAGGACGCCTCTCCACGTGGGGTTCCTTTGATAGGGCGACAAAGCCGCCCTCTCGGCTGTTTACAAGCAGTCGGTTTTGGAAGGCGCCACCGAGCGACGGTGGGGGGTGGGGGAGGGAGAGTGAGGATGGCAGGAGCAGCGTCGCGATTGGCGGCCGATTCGCCAGGCCGAGGGCTTGACCGCCCCGGCTCACCCTTAATCCCAAAGGGCCAGCTAGAAGGGCGCCTGCCGAGGCTGAATTTCCGCCCTCCGCCAGTCCCACCGGCTCCCCTTCTTTGTCGAGGGGTGGAAGGTACCTCGCCATTAAAGAGGATCCAGGTTGACTCCTTTTGAGTTCCTTAAGGTGGGTGGGGGGGAGAGGAGAAGCGCCGAGATTAGTAGTAGCCGCGCCCGAGAAACAGGAGCGGCCGCGCTTGTCAAGAGTCAAATTAATTACACGCTCCCCTCCCCCCCTTCGTCGGCTACTCGCCGCTCCGCACGCAGGACTTGGCCGTAAGTACTAGCAGTTGGATTTCTCTCTCTCTCTCTCTCTCTCACACACACACACACACACACACATACACAAGCATATTGTATACGCGTGCAGACACGTGCACGCGCGCGGCGTGTAATCCACGTTTCACACGATCGGCCGGGAGAACGAAGGGCGCCTTTCCCCCCTTTCCAGCACGCTTTTGTAAAACTTGGGATTACGCACCGAGCTGAAAGTCTTTGTTGCTGCTTTCCTCCTAGACCTGTTGTGTTGTTGTTGTTGTTGGACGTTCGCTCGGCGGTGCTTAAGAGTCGCGTGCCAAGCAACAGGTTTAAGCAGGCATCGGCTGGGGAGAAAGTCTTAAATGTTCATTTCTTGGGCTCTTGGGGATAAAGCTTTCCTGAAGAATGCTTCTTGTGTGTGTGGTTTTGTTTTTGTTTTTTTTAAAGGTGTAGGTAGCCTAGCTCTGCATGAAAAACGCTAACTTTTGTTTAATTTCGCTTCTAGGGTTGTTTTTTTTTAATCTACGGTAGTTAGTTTCTAGGATAAGCGTTAGAAATAAAAAGTTACCATAGAAGAAACAATGACTATAATTCTAAATTCCGTGGCTGTAACTTTGAAGAGAGAAACAGGTTTAGAATGATGCAAACGCTCAGGTGAATCCCTGAAAAAACTTCAGTTTCTCCACTCCTAATTTTCCTGCCCTACTCCACCCCACTGGGATTTTCCCCTGAGTTTTGTATGCTCCTAGTATCAATAGTATTGCATTTACAGAGATGAGGTGCGCCTTTTAGATTTCAGTATTTAGATGCAGCATGGTATTTTAGTTTGAAATAATTATAAAAGGAATCTAGGATGTGTGCATAGAAGATACATCTAACAGATTTATCAGACAACTGAAGTTTGGAATTGCTTATGAAAATGTGTTC